>NC_037088.1:56679426-56982456 GCF_002994745.2 Rosa chinensis | reverse complement strand
CCGTAAACCTTTATAAATTCCTTAAAATTTTGCCTCATCAATTTGGTGCTCTCTTCTATAAAACCCAACTCCTCCTTTTAATCCCTCGCACCCCAAAAACCAGCCATCCCTCCGGTTTCTTCTCTCTCTCTCTCTCTCTCCCTTCTTCCATGGACGCGCCTTCATCCCAAGCCAGTCTCCTCCTCCAAAAACAACTCAAAGGTCTCACACCCAACAACCCCCTGTTTTCGTTTTTCGTTTTCGTTTTTGGGTTTCTTGATTATTTATCCATGTTTCTTTTTTCTGTTTATGTAGATCTTTGCAAGCACCCAGTTGATGGATTCTCGGCTGGTTTGATCGACGAGGCTAATATCTTCGAATGGAACGTCACGATTATTGGCCCCCCTGATACTCTCTAGTGTGTATTCTGAAACCCCGAAAGTTGTTTCGTGCTTAAAACCATGTTTTTGTGTTCAAGTTTGGTTCTTTTTGGTTGGCCTCGATTAAAGATTATTGCTTTGGTGCATAGTAGTCTTGTGTTTTCTGCATGCGGGTTTGTGATCATTGTTTGGAATAAACAAGTATGGGTTTGTTGAATGCATGTTATGTGGTTTTGGTTTTTTGTGGTAATCTTGGCTATTATTGATGGAGTTAGCCTGTGATCACAATCTTCGTACTTTTTTTTTTATGATTGTGTGTTTATCAAACAATTTTGGATGTTGAGTTAGTTGTGTTATTCAATTAGTCAAGATATTTCGGGCCAATGAATGTTTAACTAAACCAATTGGTTGTTTTTGCGATTCCAATTTGCAGTGATGGTGGTTTCTTCAATGCTATTATGAGCTTCCCTAACGATTACCCTAATAACCCTCCTACAGTTAGTTTTACCTCAGAGATATGGCACCCTAATGGTAACTACCTGTCTTCTGAACATAATTGTTTAGTTTTGATTCTATATTGCCTTTCACACTTTAGTTCATCAATGGATCAATGTGCTGTTTCATGAATGTTTCTGTATAAATTACAGTTTACTCGGATGGAAAGGTTTGCATTTCAATTCTTCATCCCCCGGGTGACGATCCTAATGGCTACGAGCTGGCGAGTGAGCGCTGGAATCCAGTCCATACAGTATGTGCTTAACTTGTGTCTTGTCCTGTTGTTATATATTGTTTATTGTGCATTGCTGGAATGGAAGGCTTGTGGCTTTCGCTGTTTTATGGTTTCACTTGTTTAGTTCTAGACGTGTAATCCTATAAGCACAGATTTTTAGGGTGTAGTGTTGGTTGACAACTGTCTGACCTTTAGAGCAATTATGTAGGATTGGCCATCTGATGGCAGTAATTGGTTGTGGGCAACTGTAAGGAACGAACATGGGATTTTATGCATGCTTAAGTGTAGGAAAGAGTTGAGACTCGTTTTTTCAAGCTGAGATTTAAGCTTCAAGTCTTAGTGCTTTAGGTGCGTATGGCAAAGTTGGGTTCTGTACTAGAATTCTAAGCTATTGCTCTGTTGTTGAGACCAATTTGATCTCATGCGAGACACCGTCCTCAATATTTTGTAGACTGGGCTGCAAGAAGCTGAAGCAGAGAGTCAATAGACAGCTTGGTCTCAATATATTGATGGCAGTGTCTTGTACGAGATGACACGCTGGTCTCTTACAAGTAAATAGGAAACCACCATTTTTACTTTGATTGTGTTTGATGCACACTGTCCTGATTTGTAGTTAGTTTGATTAGATACATGTTTACATTTATCCACGCAATATAACCAAGTTTTTGCGGTTTCTGGCTTACACACAGATGACAGATTTTATTGCATCTACATTGTTCTTTGAATGTAGTAAGTAGTAACTATGCTTTACTATTCCCCTCTTATTGTAGTCTGCTGACTGATTGTTAACCTGCAGGTTGAGAGCATTGTGTTGAGTATAATATCAATGCTTTCAAGCCCAAATGATGAGTCTCCTGCAAATGTTGAAGCAGCGGTATGTGTTGCTTTGTTTCTTTGTCATATATTCTGTTATCAATTTTAACTATTAATTGTCCTTTACTAATATTGGAGATGTAGAATACAATGCTTCTGTTCTGGAACTTGGTACTCTGTTGATAAGATAGTTTCGGGGGATCTTCAATAGTCCCTTGCAATCTTCACAGGTGCCAATGTTTGCATCGGTACTACTCTCCCATATTTAACTCTGAAAAAGTGTTATAACTGTTGAGATTTCCTTTCTCTCAACTTTTTCCTTCCTAAACACTTTGCTCAGAAATATAGTTCTTTCAATGCCGAGTGGGCTTGGATGCAATAGTCTGGAATGATTAGTGTACTGGTGATGCGTATATGAATTGTCTTAGTCACATATTTTAGTTTAGCTATTTAGTTTGCTGACATAATTGTGTTTTCAGAAACAATGGAGAGAAGATAGATACGGTTTCAGGAAGAGAGTAGGTCGCTGCGTGAGGAAGTCACAAGAAATGCTATAACCCATCACATAAGATGCGGCCAGAAATACTTTTTGTTTTTTTCAAGGAGTGAGCTGTTTGCAAGTAGATCATTCCATTCCATTTTCTGTCTAATCTTGATCGTCCAAAACTGCTGTTTTGTTACTAGTTCAGCAATGAGATTTGGATATTTATACAAGTCCTCTTTATATGTTTGATCTTCTGTGCTTCGTTTGGTTTGTTCAATGTCTTCAAAATCTTAAGCTAAATGGGAACTCAGATGTTTCTCATATCTACTTCAAACTCTTTGCCTACTGCCTTTTCTCATATTTTCCGGGAAAAGCCCTCCGGTTTGAAAAGTGAAACAGCAATGCTTGCTTTCAATTTAAAACCCCGCCATAGATAGTCAAAGGGAGTGGAACACCAGTTAACATATTTGAAATATTTGCCTGGAAACCTTGTCATGTGGGTACTGTCAATCTCAGTGGTGAACCTTGGGTTGAGACATCACGCACACTTAAAAAAGTGTCATCAATCGTGTGACGATAGTTGCTTCGAAAAATTTAAGGGACCAAAGATTTCTAGTTGACAAGAGAAATAAGAATGTGAAAGTACGCAAGAATGATATGGACCAAGGGAGCTTTCATGACAATGGATTTCTCCCAATTTAATGACTGTCACGAGAGTTCCATTGATGCTATCGCCATGCTTTTAAACACGAGGTGCATGAAATCATTAAAATCATTTTCAGTGAGATTATGAATATGTATCTTTATCCAGGTCTAGTATCATTCATAGAACATGATTTGTCATGCCAATTATATGAACGGGTTTTTCATATGTGAAAGCTGGTTTTGCCGTTCATCGAATAGTGTTTTGGTGGGTAGGTTAGTGATGGGTCATGACTCATAAGTTCCGGTGTATATCTGACTTCTTGGCTGAGTGTGTTTCAAAGCTAATCATATCTTATGAAATATTTTAAGATATCGGTGAAAATTAATCAAATTTATAAAGAAATTTAGAGATTACTTATGATTTACTATTAAATTTTACTTGCAATTTGAATATCCGACAATCTTGGTTCTAAGTCTTTTCAATCAAATTGTCTAACCAACGAGCTCATCTGATCTACGGAGTCTTTTCAATCAGATTGCATAATCAACGAGCTTATCCGATCTACGAATAGCAAGCGGATAGCAAGTTATCATGTAAAAACACTTTTCTAAAGTTTATCTTTTGTATGTCGGGTGGAATAATTGAGGCATGAAATCAATGTTATTTCCATATGTCCCATGAATACTATAGCAAAATTACCGTTTTTTTCACTGGTTTACATTGCCTGGATGATGTTGTAAAATGTAAACTATGATATGATTAATTACATATATGCATACAAAAGTATAAAGTTGATGATGTGTTTGTACATGGATTAAACCTTAAGATTGTAAAGGTTTTTGTGCATTTTTTTCACATCTTCTTCCCAACAATTTAACTTTCTTGTTAAAACATAATAACATCCTCCTTTTAAAAATGAAAGAGATCATTTTATTAAAACAAAAAACGATTACAATTATGGACATGACATCTTGAATAAAAACAAAGTCACTGTATACAATAACATAACAATTAGAAAAATCATACGATTTTTTGAAATCTTGTGCTAGACTCGAACCCACAGTCAATCAATTTGATAGAGATCAAGAATTCTCACTACTTTTTTTAAAAAAAAATTTGTTTCTTTTCACATCAACAAAAGGAAAAAGAAAAAGGGCAAGAGGAAACAAAGCATAGAAAAAAAGAAGGAAAAGCAGAGCCCCCACAAGGCCACACTGCTACTTGCTGCTGTCTCATGTCCCTGGCTCACTGGCTGCTCTTGTTTATCATCTCTATCGCTCTCTGCCTGCTCTCTCTCTCTCTCTCTCTCTCTCTCTCTCTATCTTTCCTCCCTTGCTCTCTTTCTAAAACCCACCTTTGTTTCTTTTAGGCTTTTAGAGCTTTTGCTTCTTCCTTTTTCTCACTCTCTCACACTCCCATCTCAGGCCTTATCCCAATTCCCATGGAACCACTCTCCTCATCATCCTTTCCCGTGACTCCTCTCCCCCCCACCATTTCACCCTCAAAATCCCCATGATTTCTTCCCACTCTGAACCTCCTCCTCCTCCACCACCACTTCTTCTCCTCCTCCTCCTCCTACTCCTCAACCACCATGCGCTCCGCTCATCCCCAAAACGGCGGCGAAACCCCCTACCAAATCCCCACCCACCCTAACTTCCAGTCCACCGTCTCCCTCCGCAAGCTCCGCCGCTTCAACTACCTCATCCTCATCTTCCGCGTCGCCACCTTCAGCTCCTCCCTCGCCTCGTTCGTCTTCATGCTCACCACCTCCCGCGACTCCGACCCCTCCTCCCCTCGCTGGTACCACTTCGACGCCTTCAGGTAGTACTACTACTCCTGTCTCAATTCAAAAATGCCAAATCTTTTGCATCTATTTTTCAAATTAAAGCCGACTAAAGTTCCACTTTTTCGTTCCAATTACTAACACATCCTGCAAAAAGGTAGTAAATTTGCCAACAATTCAGTAGGCTCTTTTTGTTTTGTTTTTAATAAAGAGCCGGGTGCGGTCGCGCTCAAGTCTTACTAATACAACGTGACTCTAAACACATGAATAATTTAAACTAAACCGATTCGAAAATCTTGGCAGATTAGTGGTGGGAGCGAATGCGATAGTGGCGATATACTCGCTCTTCGAAATGGTGGCGTCGGTTTGGGAGATTTCCAGAGGCTCAACTCTGTTCAGCGAGGTGTTGCAGGTCTGGTTCGACTTCAGCCACGACCAGGTTCAAACTTTGCTCTCTTAATATTTTTAATTTTTGAACTTAAATGTAATTATAGAGGGGGGATTAACGAGAGGTGGGATCGTGTAGGTGTTCGCGTACCTGCTGCTGTCTGCGGACTCGGCGGGAACGGCGCTGGCGAGGGTTTTGAAAGGGATGGACACGTGTACGGCGTGGAGCGCGTTCTGCATAGAGACGGACATATCGATCGCCTTGGGGTTTGTCGGGTTTTTGTTCCTGGGCTTTTCGTCCGTGCTCTCGGGCTTTCGGGTCGCCTGCTTCGTAATCAAGGGTTCTCGTTTTCATCTTTAGAGAGAGAGAGAGGGGGGGGAATATTTGGGTGAGTCAGGGTGTTGGGAGGTTTACTGTGTTGCCATACTCTGATTTTTCAGAAGGAATTGACTGATGCGACGTGGATTAGGCGTGGGAGCCCAGTGGTGGGTGTGGTAGCTTTTTCTTTTTTTTCCATCGAGTATTTTGTGCAAGTGACGAGAGGCTGATGGTGGTGATGAGGAGGAGGAGCGGCATGAGCTGTGTGTATATACTACATAGGAAGGAGAGTCGTGTATTCTTCATGCATTTACGAACTCAATTTTATGGGCCTTCACCCGTTTCTGGAGAAGTACTTGTCAAAGTGTTTTTTTCGATAAATATTTCTAAATGAGATTTTGAAGGCGCTTGATATTTTGATTCAAACGCCAAGCAAAAACAAAAGTAAATCGCAAACGCTATTGAGTAGCATGATGTTGTTGATTGTATGTGGTTTTCGAATACCTATACTTCCAAGGAGATTTTCAGCATGATGGTGTTTAGTCATGCTAACAGTTCCTTCACATAATCCACATCATGAATTCAACACTTGCCATAGTACATGCTGGTAGTTTGCTACAATGCTTAGGATTTGGAAATGACTGGTTTAAAGAAATTCTACAGATAACATTAAGTACTTTGAGCTACATTATGATCTGTATACAAGTCCCAGACAAGTGCATATGGATTATGGAATTAGAAGGGAGAGGACATAATAGGAAGCGGATAAACGCTGAGGTAGTAGTAAAAGTTCAAGTGCTAACAAAATGCAATGATACATGTATCAACTAGGTCTTTTTGGAGTTCAATTGGTGTGTCCATTAGCAGATACGATACCATATTCTCACTCTCAGTGGCCTTCATATTTTGGGTCTGCCGTCACGTAATGATAAGCAATCACCAGGAGAAATATGAACATGCCAAGAACATTGGCTATTATGCCCAGTTGGTGATCATCAATCATCTGTAGAAAGAACTTATATTAGCGCTACAATACAAAACACCACAGCATTTCTGCAAATGAACATTTTCAGGCTAGAAGCACAGTCTATTGCATTCATCTATAAACCAGAGACTTTTGACTCACATGTAAAACAGTAGCATTGAAAATCAGAGTACGGCAACACATGTAGATAATGCTTTGTCATACTTCAGAGTTAGAATTATAGAAATTTCTATGTCTCCACTTTCAATACAGTATACTCACAGAGAACATAGTGCACATTTACACAGAAACAGACAAAGCTACTGAGGTCTGAGAAAGCATGCTCAGATATCAACTTTCAGTTAAAGTATTCTTTAAACTAAATTGAGCAAATTGTACACTATTAACATATCTTCATTGATGTTGATAGGCTACCAAGGCAACTTGAGCCATTGTAAATATCAAAGCATGAACATAGGCATCTTCAGTCATTGGGAATATATTCCTATATCAAGCCTCTTTTGGGTGAATATATTCAATTTCCTGCTTCTATTTGTTGAAATCAAGTAAACTATTTTCCAGTACCATCTCCAACGATAAAGTCACTCTACATGATCATGGTTTAGCATCAAAGGACAAAATGAAAGTCACTTTCCGTATTCTCTGTCATTTTACATATAATCAAGGGTATTTCAAGATCCCGTGGCCAGCAGATTTGAGGGACCTGGGTTAGTTAAAACACCCAATGGTTCGTGCGTCTGCAGTGCAGTGATTAGTCTGGCTATGCTGGGATACACTGCATGGGTGTGTGTGTTGGTTCTATTGACGTCTTCCACTCAAAAAAAAAAAAAAAAAAAAAAAAGGGTATTTCAAGATAGCCTATACTCACCAATTACATGGTACTTCTTCCAATTTTCCAAACAAGCGATACACAATAAGGCATCTCCAATTCCAACTAAGTAATCTGTAATTGTCATCAACAACTAAGTACCTAACATCAATTAGCTACAATTGGCTGATAACTTAATAGTAAAAGTCACCAACGAAGATAGGCATCTCCAATCTCTTACTGTAAGCATATGTTGTTTATTTAAGAAAGAGACTTTCTCCTCGCATCTTAAACTCTTTTTCGATACCTAGGCATCAACAATAACAGTACCACTTTCTCTCTTGATACCTTAATGTGGCGTCATCATCATTATACATGAAGCTAAAGCATACGCCCATATCTAATCACAGAATAACTAGGCAATCAGAATCACTCATTCCTCACTTATCCCAAGTACCTAACAAACATATTCACGGACCGCAATTGTATCCCACTCACAAAACGTCATTTTCAGTAGCAAACTAGCAATGCAAACGAAAACACAAACTCTAAATTGTCTTTCAGCCAGAAAATTTTCTTATCCACATAAAAACAAGACGCAAAATATGGAAACTAGCATGATCACAGTGGGATTCGAACCCACGACCTTTAGAGTCGGAGTCTAACGCGATATCCACTCCGCTATGTGACCGTAAGGTACCGTTTCCCCCTACATTTTCGCCTATTTACCAATCCCAATCGCTACGCTGCACCAAAATCTAACAAAAACCACCAAACTTTCTTAGGGTTCTACGCTAACAATCATAATCGGAAATTTACTTGTATTTCAACATAGCTAAACGTAATTCCAGAATAAAAACACAGGGTGGAAAATTATGAGCGATTCGAAAGTGGGTATTGATGAGAGTGGTGTATATGAGTGTGATCTGGGATTAGATAGAGAGATGAGGTACCTTGGTGAAGATCAGAGGCGAAAACGACGAGAGGCGCGAGCAGATCTTCGATGCGCAGACCAGACTTGAGTTGAAGTCGCGAGTGAAGCAGAGAAGAACCGCCTTTTTACTCAACTACCTCGCTCCGACCCGAAGAAGTAAAACAGTTGACTAGTTTTGGGCCGGTACTTTCATGGCTTGGTTTAATACATACAGCCCACTTGGGATGGTTTCTAGTAAAAGACAGACAAAAATAAATAAAAAAATTAAGAATATTTTTCCATTGGTTTCTAGTTATGGTTTGTTGAACTTACCAAGTGGATTTGGAATCTAAGCCAAAGTAAAGACCAACACCTACAGTACTTCTCTAACGGTAATACTGATTTTTCATGCAAAGTATGTAATAAACTGAGATATGAATTTCACTTTGATTCTACTTTGTATATCTTATGTGCTTAACACATAAAATTCAACAAGAAATATATTAGGAGAAGACAATATGCATTGTGACTAGTCATACCTAAATGTTTGACGTGGACATTCAACTTATCAAAAGAGATTTAGTTGCTAACAACTTTATCTAACAATAAGTAGTATTAACTTTCCATACAATGTAGCTTAATTTCATATATAATAACTCAAAATGATTGAAATTATGCTATGATTACCCTTTAAATTAAACTTTTGACTTTCAACTTAAAGGATCATTAACGTAGAGTTCAAATTGTAAGCAAAAAGAGATGAGGGTTTGAATTTATTGTTGTTAGTAGTTGCTTTACTATCCAATAAGGACTTGTATGCTTGTGTAGTTGTGTAGCAAAATATTCCAATAGAGGGTTCAAAATTTAGAAAAAATAACCAAAAAAAAAATAGAGTGTGGCTGCTGGGATTCGAGCCCAGGTCTCCACGGCCACAACGTGGAATTCTCACCACTAAACTACAGCCACAAAGTTGAAACATTATCACAAAAAATAATACATATATTATGATATAGTAGTTTGGTGAATTGATAAAATAGTCAAACGTAGTGCGTTGGATCTGACGCTGCAGATATATATCTCTTCTGCGAAGACGTGCACAGACTTCTCATGTACTTCCCTTGACCAATACAGGTCCATCCGTGCCTGATCTCATTCAAGAGTAATGATCTCCTGTTTCTCACCACCGACGTTGAGAGATTTTTTTTTTTTTCAGAACATTTTAATGAGCTTGGTTAAGTTCAGAGAAACTATACAGTTGAAGAAATTAAAGCCTTGGTTGAAACAAGCAAATATTTCAATAGTTAGTTATAGACTATCAGATATTGCATATAGAATGATCATTTATTCACTTCTTCTTTAATATTTTACAAAAAAACATTATTGAATTTAGGAGCTAAGTTCGTTTTTCCTAGTATATAAACCTGTATTTCAAATCCTACCTACGAGCGTCAACAAAACTAATCGAGTCGAGTTGTTATCTCAATAGATTAAAATTGATTGGTTTTCCATATACTTTAACCATCGTATCATCGATGCTGATTCAAGTTGCACGTCCAACAATTGCTAGGCATATTTCCAAAATTGTACTCTTCAACTCAAAAAGTCAAAAGACAATAGTTTGATTATTAAAGTTGAAACTTATATTATGAATCTCATATACCATTACAATCACATTATTGATGACTTATATGAAGCTATTAAATCTCATATTAAAACTTAGCAATGTCAACAAAACCAATCAAATCAAGTCATTTTCTTATTTCACAAGTATTGGCTGGCTTCTCGAAATTGTTAACCAGCATGTCAAACATTTTAGGCCCTAAACCAATTCACATTGCACTCCCAATCTTGGCTAGACATGGCTACCAAACTATCATCATTAACTCAGTAAATATTAACTGAAATCCAAATTTCTTATACATACAAGGTCACAATCACATTATTGATTTTGTTTGATCGAATTACCCCATTATTTAATAACTAAAAACTGTTCGATACAAAGTTCTTAGACAGAAAGAATAAGAATTTATATATTCGTTTCCAATTAAAATAAGTTATCTACACGATCGAAATATAAGTTTATGTAAAAAAAAAAAACCCAAGTGGCAGTTTTCCATTGGCCATGCACCGTAGTTATTATGCGCGTCATCGCGCGGGAATTCCTCCAGACTGAAAGGGAAGCCTGTGGGGAAGTGAAACTAGATGAAGAGGACAGCGAGCATCAGAGTTGGATCCAATTACAACATGACGTGGCATCCCGCGATTTCCGTTCACACCTCACATCACCCTCTCTCTCTATTTATGTTACCCATATCCGTGTTCGACATGGTCTAGGAAAAGAAACCCACCTTAAAATCTCAAACCTTGGAACTGTTTAGGAACCTTGGACTAAGAACAAGCGAAGAAAAAGAAGAAGGAACCGTGGTTTTAATAAAGAGGTGACGGCATTATTGGTATTGATTTCGATTTAATTTTCATTAATTTTTTTCTCTTTTGGGTTTGTAATTGTGGATGGTTAAGCATTGTGGGTGAGAGAGAGAGAGAGAGAGTGTGTGAGATTCAGATTTCAGATCTGAAATTAAAGCTGGTGTGGTCTCTTTGTTTTGATGATTTTCTACTTTTCGTGATTTTGAAGCAATTCTTCTCTGTCTTCAGTTGGTAGAGTTTGGTAGTGTGATATTATTGCTTTTATTCTTCTTTTTTGGTTTTGGAATATACCCGTATTTTGATTTTGTTTATTTCCCTAATTTGGGTCTGACCCCCATTGCATTGTGTATATAAAGCTCGCTTCTTTATCTCATACTGCACCTGCACTCATCTGAAAACAGCTTAGGAAATTTGGGCTTTTTCCTTAAGTTCAGGTGATCTGAGCTCAAAATCTTATCCAGATTTGTGCTTTTTTCAATATTTGTTAAGACCCTTCTTTTCTCTTTTGAAAGTTGAGTTCATGGTGTCTGAACTTTCTGCTGAGTTTACGATTTGTTTTTGAATATGAGATTGTGTGTTGATAGATGAGTGTGTAATTAGTGGTTGTGAATTTGATCTGAGATATTGAGGTTGTGACTGTTTGGGGTGCAGGAGTTCATCAAATGGCTACTAATGGAGAACATGCTTCTACCAAACCGCCTCCAACCCCCTCTCCTCTAAGGAATGCCAAATTCTTTCAGGTGACATATATGGTCAATTATTTGTTGGAGTGAAGTGTTCAACTATTATATCTATGGCGGTGTTAGTATGTTGTTGTCTGTCATATTTATATCCAAATGTTTACTGATGGCAGGCAAATATGAGAATTTTGGTTACTGGAGGAGCTGGATTCATTGGCTCTCACCTAGTTGACAAGCTGATGGAAAACGAGAAGAATGAGGTTGACCTTCTTGTTCTATTTATGAAGACCTGGTATTCATGATTGACTAGTGTGTTTATACATTTTCAAATGTTGTTTCTGTCAGGTTATTGTTGCAGATAACTACTTCACTGGCTCAAAGGACAACCTTAAGAAATGGATTGGTCATCCAAGATTCGAGCTTATTCGTCATGGTATGACTTTTTATTTTATTTTATATTTTTTATTCATAGCTTGTGTACCCATCTCTCATGAAACAATCTGCCATTGCTGTTGTATGAGATAATTGTCATGTCACGAATATACATTGTTTGTGTTTTAAATAAATTTGTGTTCTTTTCTTCATGAAGATGTCACCGAGCCATTGCTGGTTGAGGTTGATCAAATATTCCATCTTGCTTGCCCTGCTTCTCCGATCTTCTACAAACACAATCCAGTAAAGGTGTGTTTATATTTCAAGTTTGTTTTTGAACAGTAAAGACTTGAATATATGTCTATCCCAATACTTTTGTTAGATCAAGTATAACTGAGCTTCAAAGAACCCCAATCAACGGTGATTCATTCTCTTATTTACCCAAATTTTTGTTGTTTGACAGACAATAAAGACAAATGTGATCGGTACATTGAACATGCTGGGACTGGCCAAGCGAGTTGGAGCGAGGTTTGTGACTGTCAACCTTCTGTCTACTCTGATATGTCATTGTCTTTTCGTTTCTCACAGTGATGTAAATTGATCTCAGGATTTTGCTCACTTCTACTTCGGAGGTGTATGGAGATCCTCTTATTCACCCTCAGGTTGAGAGCTATTGGGGAAATGTGAATCCAATTGGTATGTTTTTCATCTATCAATAGTAGCAGATGCTACATACTTTCAGTTGGATTACCTTTAATTCTTGGGGATGAGTATTTATGGTCTTTAAGATGCAAAGAACAATGCGTTTTAATATATAATTCTATGAGGCTTGCCTTTTTCTCTTAAAGTTCCCTATATACATTGTCATCTTACAATTGAGGTTTATATTGTGACATGATACAAACTATGGCTTCTCCCTGTCATTTGCACAAAATCTTTAAACAACTGCACGTCAACTGCACTAGCATGAGGCACATATTAACCGCTTGCGTGTTTGACATTATACAACAGGAGTTAGGAGTTGCTATGATGAGGGAAAGCGAGTGGCTGAAACATTGATGTTTGATTATCACAGGCAGCACGGCATAGGTCCCATCTCCTCCCTTTCTTTTTCTTCTTCTGTTAATACTTCATTTTGTTAACTTTCTCTTGAGATGATCCTTGTAACAGAGATCCGGATTGCTAGGATTTTCAACACTTATGGACCTCGCATGAATATTGATGATGGCCGTGTCGTCAGCAACTTCATAGCCCAAGCTATCCGGTTAGTGTGATTAAGCATTGCTTTTGTTATCTACACCTACACATTATGTGATGCTTAATGACATTTTTATCCTTGTGCTATTGTAACGGGGTCACATTTATGTTGTCTGATTCTGTAGGAATGACCCCTTGACTGTTCAAGCACCTGGAACACAGACAAGGAGTTTCTGTTACGTCTCTGACATGGTAAGCATGAGTTGATTATTTTGCTTTTTTTTTTTTTTTTGGGTAATCTAATTAGCAACAGGTGGTATTCATCTTCCCCTTAATTAATCCTTCATTGTAAATGTTCAAGGTTGATGGCCTTATTCGACTTATGGAAGGAGACAACACTGGTCCAATCAACATTGGGAATCCAGGTGAATTTACAATGCTCGAACTCGCAGAGAATGTCAAGGAGGTCAGTGTTGTATCTGCAGTCAATTTTTTGGTCCATTTGTCACCCAAGTTTACATTCTCAGTATCCAACATCATTATGACTTGTTATGTATAGTTCAGAAATATGGAATTTATACAAGGAACTAAATATTTTGTCCACATGATTGTAGCTTATCAATCCTAAGGTGGAGATTAAAATGGTTGAAAACACACCTGATGATCCTCGGCAGAGGAAGCCTGACATCTCAAAAGCAAAGGAGTTACTGGGATGGGAACCAAAGGTCAAGTTGCGTGACGGTCTGCCCCTCATGGAAGATGATTTCCGTACAAGACTTGGTGTCCCCAGAAATTAATGAAAATGTAGCATAGAAATCGAGGGTGATGGAGGTGCAATTTTGTAAATTCGCTTGCCTCCATTGTGTGCGACACATCTTTACTCCATATGTTTCTCAAGCAGAAGAATAAGTGATTTTATTGTTTTATTGTCGTGTTATGTTTATTTACTCAAAACATTTGGAATGTATTCGATTTTATATGAAAGAGCGTTTTTGGTTTTGTGTTTAAGTGTATGCTTTGTCGAGCAAAGTTGATGGTTATCACTTCAATTACTAGTATCGTGATTTTGGGTACCAAGTTGCTTAGAAGATTTTGTTGATTCTGTGAGACCATCAGAAAAATGACATGAGAAGTAGAGGGCCTTTTGAATCCCATGAGCAATGCCTCGGTCTAACTAAAACTGTCATATTTTGAGAGTGATATTATGAAATCAGGGGAGAATGTGGAGAAATGCAATTGGACCAATAGGCCTTGTTTAAGCACTAAAACCACAAGTTCTATTGTTGAAGCTTTTTTGTCAGAACGTCCATAGAACCATTTCTTGCAACTTCTTCTATCATGAGATGTTCGCTTCTCCAATCTGCTCCAGTATGATGAAATTCCCAATAAACCGGGTTAATAACAATCTTCTCCAGAGCAATAGCAGTCTCACGGTGGTGATACCTTACTATTTCTAACACCTTGAGGTAACGATGTTAGCATGTAGTTACTTCTCCATATTTTGGCACGAATGATTGGAGTGGATCACAACTAAAATAAGAATCTATGAATTTCATTTTCAACACACAGAGTGCACAAATGAGGGAATGCCTTGAGGAAAGAGGTCAGACGCAGACTAGCTCGGCTAGCAATTTTCTGCAAAAACTAGCAATTCAAAACGCTTGGGATTTGGTAAGTTGCATGATTCTCATGAGAGCGTGTAGCTGACAAATGTAAATATTTCAATACAAGATGAAAGTTGGCCAAAAGGGAGATTGCCAAAGACTTGAGTGCAGTGGGTTGATCCAGATTGCCAGTTACTGCTACCTTCACCAAAATATTTGGTATAATACACCAATAACCTTTCAAGATTAGGGCAGTTACGTCCACAAAAAGTCTCCAACAATTTTTTTTTTTGTTCAACTTGATGGATAATATGATACATTATAGTAAACAAGTCATTATTGCTAACTAAATCGACTTAGATAAAGTCGATCAACAACACATAATTAAAAATCATTGTAAGATTTTGTATCTACTTTAGGGCACAAATTCGTATGTAGAAGTAGAATGGAGGAATTGAGATGTAGTTCTCGATCCCTTAGGTTTAGCATGTGTAGATTTCAGCCATGCTTTTTTTTTTTTAAATTGGGCAAAAATGTTAATAATGTGGCAAATAATTGATCCAATTTGCAACTGTATCATTTATCTCTTGTTGTTTTTGTTTTAAATGAAATTTAAGTTTTTTTTATTCTTATACTTTTTCTTTTTTCAATCAAAAAAGGTATCGAAACTTCATCATGCGTATCAAATGCAAATCAAGGGACAAGTAATTAGCCTCACTAACAACCTCTTTCGATCAAATTTGGGGTAAAAAAAAGCGGCACACAAATGCATCTTAAAAATTTAGTCATTAAGATACATTAATATATGCAAGTATTTTTAGGTCAATATATTAAAAAAAAAAAAACAACGATAACAAAACTTTAACGACAAGGATTATAAAAGGATGTTGAAGACTTTCAATTCAAATTGGAAAATTCAATGTTATTAGAGACTCTATCGATCCTTTCCTTATAACAACAATATGATGTTATTTTTGTTTGCTTTTGTTAGGACTCTCTTAGGAGAATATATTCTATCCTAACAAATTGAGGATTAATCAGTAAACCAATATGACCTTGATTTCCTAAACTAAAACTAAAAGCTAAGGTTTAATGCTCTATATAAAGCATAGCATAGTTGGGATTCCCAACTTTCGTAACCAAGGTTGGAGATAGAGAGTTGGTGATCGATCGATCAAACTAGGTACAGGCTTGCTTTGTACTTGTGATAATGGACAGGGTGATCTACCTTCAGTTTTCGGCCGGCCAAAAGCTTTTGTGGTATGCGATCGGAGAACAAGAGGCTCAAAGTGATGAAGAAATTGATAGCATCAGGAAACTGGATCTTCCTCAATTAGATTACTAGCTGATTAACTTCAGCGTCACAGTCGTCAATTCCCGCCTCTACCTCATGGGTGGAACCAAAACCAAAACCAAGGGATATTTCCCAACCGAAATGGATAAGCGCAGCACTCAGAACCTCGACGGTTATCTCTCCTTAGATTTGCTCGCTGCTTCCCCTAATTGGCTCGCATCCCTCCTTAGATTTGCTCGCTGCTTCCCCTAATTGGCTCGCATCCGATGGTGGCATGGACTACCCGGCCTACATTCAACACTCTACACTAGGGGTCGGTTCCTGTACTCTACACTCGGTGACGCTGCCGCCACCTGGGAAAAAGTCCCGACTTTCTTTGACATTTTGGCCACGGAGGAAGGTCGCCCTTTCTCCTCATTTTCTAGACTAGTTGCTCTGATGGAGAACAAGCTTTTCGGCTACTGCGCCACTAACCTGATTTTCTACCCCAGAGTGGAAGCTTATAGACAAAGCTTATAAAGGTGTGTAAAACGCGGTACAAACTGGTCGAACCGGCTGAAATTGACCAATAAGTATTGTTAGGTTCATATTTTTTAACTTTTAAAATTGAAAGTCATTTCAATATTGGACCAAACAATGTATGAACTGCACTGGTTTGGATTTTATTATGCTTAAACCGCGATATATGAACCAACCGATATGTTTCAAATATAATAGAAAAAAGTTTTAACTTTATACCCGTACAACATATATATTTATTTTCCTAGTTTGTTCTAAGTAAGTTTTAGATCTCAAATTATAATTTTATTCTCAAATGATATACTACTGTATTGAAATCCAAGAAGCAAAGGCCTAGAACCCTAGTATATAATTGATGCAATTGCGATTGCCTCTCAATATTTGTCACTTCAGTGTATTGCATCTCACAAATGCTTTGATATTGACCAAAGCTTTGGTATTTTACCATGTTCCTAAACAACAGGTTAATAATATAAAGGTTAAAAACTTAAAAACACCCAACTGAACGAACCAAATCATCTTTAATTGGACTGGATTGCATCAAGCGAAACTTATTTTTCTTGATGATCGGTTGTCTCTTTTTAAATAAGAGGATCAAAGGATTTCACTCCTACCCCCATGGTGACTCGAATCGGTTGTCCAAAATGCCTAAACCGCTCATTTTGGCATAGAGATGGTTTACCATTCCAACTCAATTCATGTGCAGCCCTACACACAAATGCATCCTAAAAATTTAGTCATTAAGATACATCATCGAAAAAAATGCTAGTCAGTATTCTCTCAAGGTTCATTCTCTCAGGTCTTAACGATGTAATGCTTAATTCAAAGGGGATTTTGGATTTGAAAAAGACTACAAAGGTAAGATTTAGTGGATTAGTGGATATGACTTTTTTTTTTTTAGCCATGTACTATGGAATGTAGTTCCACCATCGAAACTAATTTTTTACATTAGTAAGTCAAAAAGAGGAACGTATGTGTTTAAAATCATTATATTATAAGGAGAACAAACTATTATAATATTATACTACATGATGTGAGATTGTGAGAATTATCATCATAATATCAACTTGTTAAGCAAGAAGCCCCCCTTTCTCCCATCCTAAGTGGGTTCAACTATAAAACCTCTAAACCTTCTTTACAATCATAATGGTTAGATAACTTGTATGTTGATAATATTTCAATTCAAATTTGAAACGCTCATCCAACATTGATTTAAGAGTTTTTATGAGCCGTCATTAGACACTCTCTCGATCGTTTCCTTATAACAACAATATGATGCGATTTTTGTGTGTTACTGCTACGATTCTTGTAGGAGAATTTGTGTATGATTTTGCTTTCCTATAACTATAAGATTAATTCAAGTTAATGCTCCATATAAAGCATAGGTGGGATTCTATCTTCGTAGCCAAAGTTCAAAAGCTAGAGTTAGTGAACGATCGTGTCGCTCGATCAAACTGGTGTAGGTTTTCTTTGTGCTTGTGTGACATGGACAGGGTGTTCTACCTTCAGTTCTCGGCTGGCCAAAGAATTTTTTGGCTACATACATAATCTTCCTCCTACGCCAAAAGATAATCATCATCATCTTGCACTTATCCATCCACATCCTCAATATCCCTATCCATTAGTCAAAAGTCAAAGTCATAGTTTATGGACAATAGATAATCTAGCTGGCTGGTTTAGAAATTTAAAAAAAAAAATGGGAAAGAGAATCTTGCACCTTTAAGTTTTTCTTCTCTATAAGACAAAAATTATACATAAATTATTGGAGTTGCTCAACACTTCTTTTCTCAGAATGTCCATAGCACCATTTCTTGCAAATGTTTCTATAATGAGATGTTCAACTCTCCTCTCAGCTCCAGTATGATGAAATTCCCAGTCAAGAGGATTAATAACAATCTTCTCTAGAGCAATAGCAATCTCTATGACGTGTCTGACATGTTCCACAACATTTAAATGATGGCAATACTTTACTATTTCTAATACCTTCAGGTAATGATGTGGGCATGTGCTAACTTCCTCTCCATATTTCGGCATGAATGATTGACTTGGATCACAACTGAAATAAGAATCTATTAATTGCATCTTCAACGCAAAGAGTGCAAAAATGGGTTCACAAGCTTCATACGCAGTACTATTAGGCTGACCAGTAAACGGAATTCATAATTCACAACCATACGATTAATGGATTCAGCAAGCATATGTTAAAACCTGAACAAATATCAATTACTAAATGACTTTGTGACTACATACCTAACTTTCATCCTATGCCAGAATGTAATGGTCATCATGCTGCACTGCTCCATCCACAATATGCCTATTCATGAATCAAAAGTCAAAATCAATTATTAGACCAAAATAAAGTTTATGCCCAGTAGCTAATCTAGCTGGTATGGGAAAGAGACTTACACATCAGAGGTGATGTTAAGCAAGGTTGTGTCAAATCCAACATCTTCAAACCTACACATCCCATGTGCCACCCTTACAGCTGAGAAGTAATCATCCAATACAGTTTTTCCTTCAATGACTCCGTGATGCAGTCGAAGATCAAACTTACACCAATGAATTTCGAATTGAAAGTCCTCAACGGTGCACTCGCCAGACCACACGAGTGTATACCGATGAGGACCGACTTTTATCAAAGTCGTCATCCCAACATCCTGATCCCTTTGGAATGGAAGCATGTAACTGTTCATGACCAGACCCTGCACCGGACGCTGCATCCACTGCATTCGTCAAGTGTCATACACATAAAGCATCATATAGCTATAAGCTCCCGTGATAGGGTGAGCATTATTCACACATATGAGGTGCCTACCCACCACTACTCCGGGATACCAATAACCTTTATATTCGTGAGCCAATGTTCCACATATCTCCAAATGTTGCATTCCCTCACGACAATGACACATCGCGTTAACTCTGCCCTCGATCCCCCGCAGATTGACATACTGCACAGTTCTTGAAGCTCCCAGAAGACTTATATTGAACTCATTCGCAAGGTTACGAGACGGTTCCCATTGGAAGGTTTGGGAGTGAAAACGCCCACTGATGTGACTGACGCAGTATATCCAACCATCGCTGTAGGCCAACGGGTGGTCCTGTTGTCCCGCTGTGAACCTGGCCGCGACTCTCCAAGCCTCCTCCCCTAGTTGATTCGGATCCAAAAACGATACACCCACTTCGGATGGATCATCATCCATGTCGTTGTTGGGAGCAAGTTGTCCGCCTCTCCAAGCCTCCTCCCCTAGTTGATTCGGATCCAAAAACGATACACCCACTTCGGATGGATCATCATCCATGTCGTTGTTGGGAGCAAGTTGTCCGCCTATCAAAAACAACCTTGAATTCACCACGGCATGCTGTTCTTCTTGACCTCATACTCCAAGACTGGAATTGGGAGCTGTCGAACCCTATCGGCTATGCCGGCCTGGTAACCAGTTACGTAAACCCAGCCCAAATTAACTTATCCCCTTCGGCAAAGTGTGGTTGTGCTTCTGGGCTTGAGAAATTAGGGTTGCCTCTCCCATGCCTGCATCTGCTCGATCGAAAGTCACATTATAGACCTCAATGTGCATTAAATGGACGTCCATTATTAGAATGTGTAGCTGAGAAATACAATATGAAAGTTGGCTAAAAAGGAGTCTGATGCAATCTTTAGTGCCTGAATATGGAAAAGGTTAGCCTCACTCAGCAGTGGCACATTCTCAACATCTTAGAATAAATCAATGAAGCCAGGTGAAGGGCATTGCAAATCTCAATTGCTTTTAGGCCAGAATTAGTATCCATTGCCAGAGACTTGAGTGCAATGGATCGATCTAGATTGACAGTTACTGCTACTTTCACCAAAGAGTTGTATATACACGAGTAACCTCTCAAGATTAAGTCATCTACATAACAAGTCTTCAACAATCTCTTGCGTAACATCCACCCAAATCCATTTATGTTCGAAGTAAATTTTTTTTTTTTTTGTTCAACTCGATAGATAATATAGTAAACTTGTCATTATTGCCAAATAAATCTACTTAGATGAAGTCAATCAACATATGTGTTGATGCTTAAGATCATTGTAAGATTTTGTATTACTTTAGGGCACAATTTCGTATGTAGAAGTAGAATGGAGGAATTGAGTTCTTCATCCTTTAGGTTTAGCATGTAGGTTTTCAGTCATGCTCTTCTTCTTGTTTTTTTTTTTTTTTTAATTCGTGCAAAAATGTTAATAATGTGGCAAATAATAGGTCCAATTGCATCGTTTGCCTCTTGTTGTTTTTGTTTTCAATGAAATTCAAGTTTTTTTTTTTTTTTATTCTTATACTTTGTCCTTTTTCAATCAAAGAAGAGATCAAAATTTCATTAAAACACTCATATCACTTACAAATGAATGGACTAGCAAATGGCCTCACTAATTCAATCAAATATGAGGTAAAAAGAAGTGGCAAGCACAAATAGAGGTGTGTAAAACGCGGTACAAACTGGTCGAACTGGCTGAAATTGACCAATAAGTATTGTTAGGTTCATATTTTTTAACTTTTAAAATTGAAAGTCGTTTCAATATTGGACCAAACAGTGTATGAACTGGATTGGTTTGGATTTTATTATGCTTAAACCACGATATCCGAACCGACCGATATGTTTCAAATATAATAGAAAAAAGTTTTAACTTTATACCCGTACAACATATATATTTATTTTCCTAGTTTGTTCTAAGTAAGTTTTAGATCTCAAATTATAACTTTATTCTCAAATGATATACTACTGTATTGAAATCCAAGAAGCAAAGGCCTAGAACCCTAGTATATAATTAATGCAATTGTGATTGCCTCTCAATATTTGTCACTTCAGTGTATTGCCTCTCACAAATGCTTTGATATTGACCAAAGCTTTGGTATTTTACCATGTTCCTAAACAACAGGTTAATAATATAAAGGTTAAAAACTTAAAAACACCCAACTGAACGAACCAAATCATCTTTAAGTGGATTGGATTGGATCGAGCAAAACTTATTTTTCTTGATGATCGGTTGTCCAAACTGCCTAAACCGCTCATTTTGGCATAGAGATGGTTTACCATTCCAACTCAATTCATGTGCAGCCCTACACACAAATGCATCCTAAAAATTTAGTCATTAAGATACATCATCGAAAAAAATGCTAGTCAGTATTCTCTCAAGGTTCATTCTCTCAGGTCTTAACGATGTAATGCTTAATTCAAAGGGGATGTTGGATTTGAAAAAGACTACAAAGGTAAGCTTTAGTGGATTAGTGGATCATGTTGTTTTCTTTCTTTTTTGTTTACCATTGTTTTCTTTCTTTTTCACACCTCCAATTACTCCAATCCAAGATGGTAGTTAGTGTTGAGTTAACTATCACAGAGCAAATATAACCAAAGTCTACACAACAAGAAGTAAAATCTCATATCAAATAGCTCATAAAAAAAAAGTTACAATAGTTGAGGAAGTGCCCATCAAAATAACTTGTGTTGCAAGCTTAGCTTCACTTCAAAATATGATTCTCGACATTAAATCCTCACAGTTGAGGCATATCGTCGATTACGATGAACTCTTACAATTGAACATATGAACATGAACTCCAAGGTTCAAAATGAAATTAAATGCACGAACCAGCGAGTTGCTCTTGAAGGATTAAGCATGAAAGATCATATTGATAAAATTGGAATATGATGAAAGAAACCATAAACAAGGGGGGAAAGAGAAGCACATATTCTAGTCATGAAAAACCAAGGTAATTGACGCATCTCCTGGAGCCTTGACAGAGTGAGAACAATAGCAGTTTCAGAATCCAAAACATACCTACAAGAGGAAATCTTCAGTGCCTGTTATCCATGATCGAACACACAGTAGACGATGAGAACAGAAGGCACAGAATGAGAAGTTATTTTGAAGCATACTTAATTAGCCTACTTAACAAACACAGAATGAACATAGGGTGGCATCAAGAAATACTAGCCAAAGGCATTGAAGTATACATGTCAATATCAAGTTTGATTAGAATGCTCAGTACTGCTGCGTCCATCAACGGCTTTCCATAGTGCAATATAATCTATCTGATAACAGATCATTTGGCGAAGATGCCTCATAGCAAACTGCAGCAATGACCTCACAAAACTCAGCAGGTCGGATTCAACAGCAAGGGTTGTTGTCACTGATCCACATCCAAAACATGGTGTTTGTGTGTGCGTCTGTGTTGAATTTGTTATAATTCACTAACAATTTGAAGTACCTATTCACAAACATCAAGTCACAAGGGCTACAGTAATAAACTCAAACAAGTAAATTGCCCTCTATTGTAATTCATCAAGATTAGCAAATCAATGGGAAGTCTAAAACCAAAAGCCTCACTCCCAACATCAGAACTGTTACGAAGGTATGACTTCACTGGAGACTCCATCCCTGGAATTTACATGTGAAATAGTCAAAATAGCATTTGGTTGATCCAACTTTGTTATCATAAAAGTGATGGTTTGAGATGAGGTATGACTCGTAAGTGTAGGCTTACCAAATAACTCCAAAAACAGGGATTAACAATAGATTACTTAAATGAAACCCTTGGTGGTAAAATAAATCTCTTCTGAAGCCAGTGATTATACAGAAAGTACCTTTAAACATGTTCCTATCCAGTGATAATTCTATTGCAACAAAATTAAAGAATCCATTTAGAAACAAACAAAGTTCACCAAAGTTGTGGCAGATATTGTATAAGAGACAAGAGCATACCATAATTGACTAGTGCTGCACTTGGAGTGTTAAGATGCTCTTATTGCTATCAAGTGGGCAGGCGCTGCGGCAGAATCAGTAATCGGTGTCTCTGGTGAAGGTTGCAACAGTTGATCAAGTAAGGCATATGAGCAGTACCAAAGACCTTCAAAGGTTGACCTTCATTTTAGCTTTAATGTCTCTTACAAGAGTTCTTGATGATGTAACATGTAGGACTACTTGAGTTAATTTATTCAGCAATAGGAGAAGATAACATGAAGACAAACTAATACTCTAAACTGAAATGGAGAACAAGAACAGCTCGAGAAGCTAGAAGGTAAGATGGAAATTCGATGGTACCTTTGAGTTAGCAATTATGACAACTGCGGTTTCCCGAACCAGCACACCAGAGAACGTAGAGTTCAAGGTATTCAAGATCTTCCATTCCATCAACCTTTCCAAAATTTAATAGGTTCAGAATAGACACATTTGTGATGTCTTTTTCTCCAAAGAAGACAAACTTAGAAGGGCACGTGGGCTTCAGAAAACAAGCCAGTTGGATGATTGCCTTGGAAGATGTTGAGAGACTACAGACGCACATAATTCATAAACTTCACAAGGGTCCGTTAAGCAAAACTAGGTACAGAGAGAGGGAAAATATTACTAGCTAGATGCCATTGATGCGAAAATGTTGACCATGGAGCCAATTTCTACCTTGGATCAATATCACATTCAGTAACAGTGTCTCCAAAGTCCAAACCAATCAATGTGCAGTAATATCTCTTCGCTGAGTTGGTACCTTCAGAGATTATGGGAAATGTAAAGTCCTATTATCAAAATTATAAAGAAATTATTCTTGTATAAAAGATGTTATTTCCTCACTCCATGAAAATATAAGTGCTAATCCAGTGAAGGATCTATTGCTCACAAATTTCAAGTAAAATTAAAGTAAATATAATATATACTGAAACTTGTGTCAAAATGGCAGGTCTGGAACCTCTGTTGTCTATAAAGATTGATATTAATCACACACAAAAAAAAGGAACAAAAAAAAAACATGAAAAGAAGAAGAAGAAGAAGAAGAAAAAGAAGTTTACATCAAACATGTGCAAAGAGGGTGAGATACTATACGGTCTACAGTGCATCTTTGCAATTTTACATTCAACGCAGACAAAAATGGAAAATAGTTGATGGAATGTTGGAAAAAAAAAAGCTAATGATACGAAAAACAAAAATAAGATGAACTATCTGGACATCACCAAATAAAACGAACAAACCACAGCAGAAACACATTATATTACATCCCTATGTGGGTCTGTACTTGTAGAGCATCAAGAACACTACAGTGCACTCTGCAGAACAATCTGTGTTATCTAATGACACCCTAATTATAGTTAGCAAAGGCTCAAGAAAGGAAAAAGAAAGAAAAAAGTAATTCAGAGGCAGCATAATAAGCACCGAGATGACTAAAAATAATTAGCAGTGGCACCTTAGTGTCACAATATGAATATAAATTGAACCATCATGTTGTCAGAATCACCAATGATCTCAAGATTAGTAGAACATACCTTAGAAGGTGGTGTTACGAAAGCGACATGCACCGGAAACAACTGCAGGGCCGGCACAAGAAAGAAGCAACATCAGGAAAAAGATGAAATCCATAACAAATATTGTCCTATATACAGTGCTTGATGCAAAAGTCTTGGGAAAGAACAAAGATATAATTAGCAAGTACAGATGAAGAAAATTTACATGTGATTGCAATACATAGATGTATACACAGTTACTCACAGACACTTTTGTCTACATATCCTTCTAATCTCATAATTTACTTTTGTGTGTTGTGTGTTGTGTGCCTTCCTGTGGACTTTTGGTCATACTCCATATATATCTGTTATCTGCTCTTCTTATTCGTTTAATGTGAAGCTCCCTTCTATATGCTATTCTAAGACCGTACGTATTTCTTTACCATTACCTGAACATCATAAAAAAAACTGGAAAATTAACCCTGCTGGATAAACAAAAGGTCAATATGAGCAATAAGACTCAGAATCTTTCCCTCAGGTACATCGGCACTACAACAGACTTAATGATGCAAAACATCCACTGATGCTTCATTGACCTCAACAATCTGTTCATATACAGCATCCAGTCAGTGTATTTCCAGATAGAAAAGCATGTAGGACTGCTCAAAACTCGACAAGCATGCCTTTCACAGGCTTTAATCCAAGAGAATATAATAATAGAAAAAAGAAAAAGGAATAGAGACAAATCTGTCACATATTGGTTTCCATAAGTTCTTCAACATGGATACATTGAACATGAAAAGCACCACGAATGGCCACCTTATGAAATCAGGAAATGTGACGGACAACAACAGCACCAATCAATTTTTTGGAGAGAGATGAATTATATCAAAGAACTAAGGGGGCAACATTATACCATGTTGGAAGATCAGATTACAAAAGAACTGACCGAAGCTAAATGATGAACTACACAAAAACCCCCCACAGCTCTCAAATAACTTAACAATCTGTTAGTATAAGGTTATGTTTGGCATTCCCTATTTTAACAAAACTCTACTCTCATATGCAGCCCAAGTCCATAATTGTTTAATTATACCAAGTGTGGTTGTCTTGCTGTCAAAGACCCACTTGAAGTCTCAAAGATCAGTTTGCTGCTTTGCTGTCAGCTTCCCCATCTTAGCATGATTGCTTAATTGGTTCTCTTGTGGCTATCTTGCTGTCAAAAACACAATCCTCTTTTGTGTGGTTGTCTTGCTGTCGAAAGCCAAGGACCATCTTTGAAGAATAGTTCAATAACTGCAATTGCAACTTGCTACATCATCTCAGTTTGCTGCCTTGCTGTCTTGCTTCCCCATCTCATCTTGCTGTCTTGTCCAAGATCAAGCTTCAAACTTGAAGATCAAAAGAAGACCCCTCTTCATCATAGCTTAGGTAAGCTCATACATGGCATCTCTTTCACAAAAGTCAATGGTTTTTCATGAGTTCCATTCGGGTGTCAGTTTTGATTAAGGAGTTTGAGTGTTTGGCTTATAGAATTGGTATTCCCAATTGAAATTAGGAGCATGGGTTTACATGTGCAATCTGAAATTATGGGTATGGGTTTACATACTCCAATTGAGCTTAAGGGTTCTTTGAGTGAACTGTCCTTTCTCTTCCTCCTATATATATATATGGGTTCTCTGTTCATTCTCGGGTATTGAAAATATTTGGGTTTTCAATCCATTTGTTGTTTAAAAAACTATCTCTTTGGTTTTCTGTTTTTCAAAGTGTCTTGTTCCATGTTGAAAACAATTTGAAAAACAACAAACCATTCATTCATTCATGCATATTCATCTCTTGCATCCCATGAGGTCATTTGGGTATTGCTAGCTTCAAAGGTGAAATCTCCAAGACGAACTTGCTGCGTTCATAGCTTGTTTCATAGTTGAGATTTCTGAGTTCTTCACTTGTGTAAACAATTAGCAAGGAGTGATTACAAACTGTCTAGTGAGTCTGACGCAGTCGGAAAGATCACCTAGGTTTACAAGTAATAAACCTAAAACAAAAAGGTTCTGAAGTCCACCAGAGATAAAAGAGATAAATTTCAATTTGATTGAAAATATGATAAAAGATAGTTCTGCAGCCGTTTAAGGTTGCTTATATATGAGAAAAGAAACTCCAGGGCGACTAACAATGAAACCCTAAAGCCTACGGGTAAAAAAAAAACAAACAAACAAAAAAAAACTAGGAAATCGAAAATTCGAAAAAACAGTAAATTGCAGTTTTGAGGCCCTAAACTACCTCGAAAGTCCGAAAAAGCCCACACGTCCAAGCATAGCAACTATTTTTATTCCTGGCGCGATTCCCTTTCCTGAAAGCTATGGCGCGCTCCAATCGGACATCAAGTTATGGCGTGCCTACTAGTAACTTTCGTTTTCCTCCTTTTGCACGATCAAACTGCTCTTCGAATTAGGCTGCCACCCGTTCAGCATCAGAGTCAGTCTAGAGAAGTTGCCGCGTCCAGTGCAATCTTTGTTTTTGTAATCTTGTAAGTTGTTGTTCATTAGTGAATTGGTTTTGGTCTTTCAAGAGTTAAAGGTCATGCAGATATTTTCCCTCGATAGGGTGTTTATTGCGTTAACAAAAATATGTGTTCTTTTTTTCATTTTTGTAACCAAAAAATATGTGCTCTTTAATGCTTTAGTTGGTTTGCTTGATTGTTCAATATATTCTGTTCAATATCAACACTCAAGATTGATCACCCAATTGCAATCCCTGAGAAAGTTTTGAATGAAAAAAATTGGTTGTGAGCCTATTCACCCCCATCTAGGGTCCTTCTAGGATCTACACAATGAAAAGCTAAATCGCTTGAGAATAATTAGTAGGAAGGAATATAGTAGGTGGTGATACAGTCATACTACCTCTAACCCCCTCTACCAATTAATCCGGTACCTCCTGAAAACACGGAGCGAAAACCCTAGGAAAACTAAAGCAATTGCGTCCATGTCCCGTCCGGCGGCGCGTCCTCGGGATGTCGTCATCGGACGGGTAAGCTTGCTTGGCGAGTCCGGTAGTAAAGGTCAAAGACTAGGTAGAGGCCGAGGTGCGACTAGGGAGAGGTCGCTGAGACCAGTTTTCAGTTTCTTCCCTCTTCGATCTGGCTCTCCAGGGCAGTGGGCAGGTGTAGTGGTGTGTAGGTGGAGGACTGGTTTGCTGAGGAGACTGCTGCAGGCACTGTTGTTGCCCGACTTTGCACGATTTCCCCTGTGGATGGGGTCGAGGTCTAAAGGAGGGCACGGGGATCAACCCATGAATTGCTCCAGACTTGATTGGTTTTTGGGCGCACTGGAGATCCGGCGTTGGATGTCAGATAAGGTTCATAGTTTGGTGTGGCTGCGAGCTTCGACGGTGAAGGTGGTGCGAGTCCGGCAACGAGTGGAGAAGATGGCTGCGAGCGGCATTACTGATGGGAGAGTTGGTAGGTGGGCCTGGACCTCGTTCTTGGGCCTTGGCTGGTGGGCTTGTGCCCCATTTTATGTTTTTTCAATAATTTTTTTATTTGTTAGGTGTTTTTTATTTCCAATAATTCCTTACCAATTTTTGGTAAGGCTATGTGGGCTGTGTCCCAGAATGCATACTCAATATGTCTTGTCTGACCTAGCGAGGCGGCAAATGATTGTGAAATGGCTGCAACCTCCTAATGGCAGGATGAAATCTAGTGTCGCTGGAGTTAATTCTAGTCGACTGCATAGTGGGAAAGCAAGTTTAATTGTTCTATGGCTTTGTATGAGTTTTATCTTTCCAGTATGTCACCGTTGTGAAGCAAATGGAGTTGCCCAGATATCTGGTTTGTCAACCCTTGCTAGTTGGTGCATGTTTGAATACATAGAATTAGTGGGAGCTCTTGTTATTATTCAGAATGCTCCTTTATTACTAATTGTTCGGGGTTTAGGCTTTACGTCCCCTCCTTTGTATTCATCAGTTTCATTAATGAAGACTTGAGGGCAGCTGCACCGGCCCTTATTTTCAAAAAAAAAAACAAAAAAAAACCCCTCTACCAACCCTTCATGGTAAATAGACTTGATTTACAATTATCCACATAATTGATCGAGCACTAGAGAAGGCAAGCATCGAGAATACTGATGGATTAAGGAAAAGGTAAGAGTGAATCCAATGTAAAGTTTATACTTTATACCTCAATTATAGTGTCCATTAGCAGACTGCTTTGGATATGGACATCACAACAAACTTCACCCTAGTCAATCTAATCAGCTCTCCCTTACTCTGTCAGTATTGAACTTAATCTGAAAATTCCCATCCTATCCCAAGAAACAAAATCCTTTTTATCTTTAACCTGTATCCAAAAAGGCTGATTTTCCTACTGTTAAGTAAAATGTTTGATATAAGGGATTCCCATCTAGCATGAGCCATTCGATAAATCTACCCTACCCAGGAATATGTTACATTGTTGTGCTGAGTCTCCTCCGTCGATTTCAACCCCATCCCTTGACTCTAAGAAATTGTCAATATTATCATGTCCTTCCAGAATGAGAGTACTAATGTATCCTAACACCATCTTCTTTAGTTGGAAGAAATTTTGAGGAAGCATTCCTGAGTCTCATCTTTGACATTCTAAGTGCAAAACCCGGAACTCTGAAACCCAAGACTAAAGCCCTGACCTTGTCATTTTTATTTGCACCAAATGAATAAGGAATTACACCGAATGAAAAGTTCTATTTCCAATTTACCCGAAGCTTTTATTTTCTTTTTCTTTTTCTTTTCATTTGAAATGGGTGCATAATTGGTGACAAACTTATATCTTCAACTTCAATTAATGTTACAATTAACAAGAACTCAATGAGTGAGTGTCATTGTCAAAAGATTGCTAGAAAAAGGGAAAGGAAAATAGTACCATACATACACTAATATAGTCTCCTCAACACTTGAAGCGAATTGCTAGCCCAACGAATAAGTGACATGAGTATCAGATAAATTCAAAGCTACCTTAGTGACATGATAGGAAGAAACTTGCTGTATTTGCAGATTGTTCCAAGGACCATGGGTGAATGAAGGTTGTGCCTCTCGTGGTACATTAGAATTACGTCCGGGACCTATCTTGAAAGGTGATGCAGGAGTTTAGATTGTTTTTGAATGACACTTTTATCACGACTATGAAACCTTGTGAAAATTTCTGTCATGAATTTTCTTTTTGCTGCCTCTTTCTCTCAACGTGCATCATACCAATTTGCCGAACAATTCAGCGTACCTAGCTATGTATAGTTGTTAGCTAGGTAGTATGTACCTTATTGAAATGATATATATACCTGATCCTCAATAGTTTTTTGAAGATTGCATATCCAGATATATATCCATTGATCTGTCATCTCATACGAAGCTTGTGATCTCCGCCTCACATGGTTTTGTTGTGGATCGAATTAGGTACGCCATAGCTGATTCATATGGTCATTTCTTGTTCATGCAAGATTACTGATCCCTCCAACTCCTGGACACGCTGAAGTTCACACGGTGACAGGGGGCTAGGGTGGCTTAATTTGATCCCATGAATCAGAGATTTTACGTACGAACAAACTCGATCCGTTGATCTTCTCTTTTAGTATAGTACGACGTGGTTTAGCCAGGCTAACAAAGTCTTGAAGTTAACCAATGGTTAAAGTCTCAGAGTAGAGTAAACGAGTAGTAGAGTTGACAAAAAAGAGTAGACACGTAGTAGAGGCACTAATTGGAGCTGGGGTGCTTATGTCCCTCTGTACTCGATCTGCAGCACCTCTCTAATTTGGTTTGTGGTCACCTTTGTTTTTGCAATTCAAAGGACGAAGTTAAAGCTTTTCATTGATGCTCGAATTACTATGATTTCCTCAGTTGAGTCAATATCACCACATAAAGAATCAAAGAGAGAATGGTTTACCATTTGTAATCTTAGAGTTTCAAGATGCTACGTTGGTGCCAAACTATACAAATTAGGGGTGGCTGAAAATGCCGGACGTACCGAAACCGACCGGAAACCGGCCGAACCGCCGCCTTCGGCGCCGACAAATACGGTTGCCAGTCGATCGGTACCGGTAGTACCGTACCGGAGGTAGGTGCTCGGCTCGGCAGTGGTACAGCCTATCATATAGGTTCGGTATTACCGAACCAGCCGACATAAAATTTTTGGTTTAATTCCAAAAACTCCCACTCTTTTGCGTCTGCCAAGAATCGAACCCGTCCAGCCTCAATGAGAACTCAAGCCACTTACCACTGGACCACAAGCTCACTTCTGTTAAGTTAAGCAAAAGACTTATATATATACACTTAATTTAAATTCATAAACAATTAAAAAGGTTCTCACCTTCCATTTCTTCCATAAACATATCCGGTGTCTCTCTCTCTCTTATTTGTTATTCCTTCTTCTTCCAGAAACGACCCTCTCTCCCTCTCTCTCATGTTCTTCGTTCTCTCTCTCTCTCTCTCTCTCTTCATTTTTGATTTCTATTCTTCTTCCATTCTATTGCTTCTTCCTCCATTTTCTTCTCATTTTCCTTATTCATTCTTCCATTTCTTCCTTCTCAGACTTGAATCAAAATCAAATCTATAGCTAAATCTCTTGATCTCGAATGAGGAGGGTCGTCGTGCCGTCATTTTAGCCACCGTCCTTCCTCGCTGCCGGCGCTGTTGAGATAGTCGGTCGACAAACCGAAACCGACCGCAACATCGGCGTACCGATTCATCGGTAACCGATTTATCGGTATCGGCAGCGGTTGTAAAAAAAGGCAAACCGATGAGTTTCGGTTCGGTAACGGTGATGGCCAAAAAATGTCGGTTACCGGTACCGAGCCAGCCCTAATACAAATTCTCTTGTATGTTTAAAACATTTTTTTTTTTGAATAAATTCAGTTTACCCCCCTGAGGTTTGGGGGTATTTTCATGTTAGTCTATGTCCTCTTAATTTTATCAGTTTACCCCTCAAAATCTTCAATTTTCCTCAACCGTGTCAAATGTCTCAATTTCTGTCTAATTTGGACGTTAAATCTGACAAAGAAGCCCACTTTAGAGGCTAAAATTGTCATTTCATGCCAAAAAAAAAAAAACCACGACCATATTCGATCCCTTCTCTCTCCGCCCTCCTCCTTCTTCTTTTTCTTCTTCTACCCAATCTTCTTCTTCTTCTTCGATCTCCGGCTAACGAAATCACTGCCTCCCTCAAATCAAATTTTTCTCCTAGCCTCCACGAACCCATACATGCCCACCATCTTCTCTCTGTAGCTAGCTCAAAGTCTCAGACTCTCTATGTCTCATATCCCCAAATCCCAAAGATGCAAACTTGAACCCAGAATCTAACTCACCTCAGCCTTCATGGGCAACTCTCTAATCACACCACCACCTACTCCTCCACCTTTTCTCAATGGTGCACCACGTTCTCCTTCCCCCCGGAGAACAAATTGTTGATGACAATCACATCGTTCTCTCTAGAGAGTAACTTATCGACGAGGTGAGACCCAATGAAGCTGGCGCCACCGGTGACGACGATCCTGAGCCTGCGCTTGCCGAGGCTGGAGGGGACCCTGCCGGCTTTGTGGGGGAGGTCGGTGGAGAAGGAGGCGGTGTTGATTCGGTCGTGAAAGGAGGAGAAGGATCTAGGGATGCAAGGATTGGGCTAAGAAGGGAGAGGCAGAAGAGAATGGGCTAGAGGATGAAGAAGGTGGAGCCGACGAGAATGCCAACGAGGATGAAGAGGAGGTGTTGCTCTTTGAAGATGTAGTTGATGGATCTGGGGAGAGATTTGGGTTGCTTAAAGGCTTTGGTGGAGTATGAGGAGGCTAGGGAGGTTGGGATCTCTTTGTCCCTCCTGTGATTCACGCTTGATTGCTTGTGTAGCTGTTTCATGCTTCTACACTCAGCCTCGTCTTCTTGTTCTTCTTGTTCGTCGCAGAGATGGAGATGGATTAGGCTTGGTGGTGGATGATGGTGACAGAACAGAATGAAGCAAGTGGAATTTAATGGAAGAAGAGGAGGAATCAGAATACTTGATCAGATAACCAAGCCCTGTTAGGTTGATTCTTTTTTTTTTTTTTTTTGTGCTTAATTGGTTATCTGATTAAGTATTCTGATTGGTTTTGAATTTCTCTGATGATTTTGGATCTGTATGTTGCAAAAAAATTTTGTTTTTACATGTGAAGTACTTTAAGCAAAAGCAATTATGGGTTTTTTCGCTTGTGAATTGTGAGGAATCAAATGGATCTTTGTTGGTGACTTGATTTGGTTCTTTAGAATGGGTTTTACATCTAAAGTTGGAAACTGGCCTTTTTTTTTAAGTGTTGATTTAGGGTTAACCGGGAAGAAGAAGAAGAAGGGCGGAGAGAGCGGGGGTCAAATATGGTCATGGTGTTTTTTTTTTTTTGCATGAAATCACAATTTTAGCCCCTAAAGTGGGTTTCTTTGTCAGATTTAACATCCAAATTAGACGGAAAATGAGACATTGGATACGGTTGAGGAAAATTGAAGAGTTCGAGGGGTAAACTGATTAAATTGAGAGGACAGAGACTAACATGAAAATACCCCCAAACCTCAAGGAGGGTAAACTGAATTTAATTCTTTCTTTTTTTAATTACCCTTGAACGAATTGTTTTGCGAGAAGAAAAAAAGAGTTCAACTATTGATGGTTAAGGCATAAAATGGTGCTAATCTAATTACTGCAGAGATCGTATATGTCTTTTGATACAACGGACATGGTAATGATACATTTCATCAATGGAATATACCAAGTGCCTAATTGGTACAATTAAATTTCCCTCCATGATATATGATTGTAGATTATATCGAAATTTTATTGTTCTTGCCCTCTTCCCACCTCTGCTCCACCCCCACACAACAGTTGTCCAACTCTTGCCTCCGATGTCACATGTTGCCTCCGATCTCCGATGATACCATCAATTACTCTTGGGCCAGCAACCACATAAAATGAAGACCGAGCGAATTGTTGCATCATCTTTGTGTAATCATTGCAAAATGAAAGAGTTTTTCTATTGGAACCTCCAAATTTACTCACTTGACCTCTATGCTTTTTACACCTCTTATCAAATTTTCAAATACTAAATTTACTCACTAAACCTCACTAAAGTTCTTCAAATAACCTCACTCATGTAATTTGCAAACAAATTATTATCTTTAAAATAAAAAATTTAGTCTTTTCAATGATTTAATCACTTTATAAGTCTTAACTAAATATACATAAAAATCATTCGTTTTTTAATGTTTTTTTTTTTTTGTATTTTTTGTACCACATGATTAATTATTTAAATATTTTTAGTTTTTTTTTGTTGTTGTTGTTGCAAATATAATGGATTGACTTAGATTTAGATCATTAATCATATGAGGGTTTATTTTGTTTTCCCTCATCAATATGCGTTCAACATATATATCATAAATTTTTATGTCACATGATCTTAATCATATTTTTAATTCTTATTAAATATATATGAATGCTTTAAGTGAAATTGAAAAATGAAAATAGATAAGGAAAATAATAAGGAATACAATCTAATATTATTGAATTGGAAAGTCTACATAAAATAAATATAATATTTTTTAGTATAATTATTGTCCTTAATAGTCATTTTATAGTAAGTTATATATGTCATTTAATAATTCATAATAAAGTGAGGTCAAGTGAGCAAATTTGGAGGTCCCAATAGAAACTCTCAAACGAAAAGAATAAAATTCAATGCTTGTTCACTAAAAATGAATTTTACTTGGGAGAATTTTATTAACACTATTCCGATTCATTAATAGTTTAATACACGGCCCTCAAATTATTTTTTTCTCAAAAATACATTCTTCCGCCCCCCCCCATCCCCATATGTCCCTACTCACTGTTTGAGACCTAAAATTGATTTATGCAACTCATCAATCAATCCCTAAACATTAGATCAAGTTCACTGGCAGCCCTTATGCCCGGGCACCACGTCAAACGGTGACCCAAGTCACCAAAATTGTGAAATTGCTCCTTCCACCGGGCTTGGGGCAAGAGAACAGCGGAAGACCCAGGACAGCAGCTCAGTCACCATGCTGTCCGAGCCCGTGACCCAGGCCTCCAGTTGGCCCAAAAAGATAAGCTGAGGGGAGACGCGCCAGGAGGGTGGAGTGCATGCCAGTCGCTTGTCTTCTAGTGGAGACAAGGCTGCAGCGCGTGGTAGTGGGGAAAAGTCAGGTTGTAGCATGTGGGTGGGTGGCGTGGCGTGTAGCCATTGGAAGCCTTGAAAATGTGAAGCCAACAGTCCACAAATCTGGACCATTGGTTTTAATTATGAATGGGATCTAATGGTGAATGATTAAGGAGTTAGATAAGGTTAAAATATATATATATATATATTGTAATTAGTAACTGTTAGATTACAACGGTAACAAAAAAAAATATAACCAAAATTTTCTATAAATAAATTGTCGGTGGTGTACATGTGATAAAAGTATCAGTGGAGTTATAAAAAAATAAAAAATAAAAGTGGTCGGAATTGAGTGGTCGGTGGATATATCATTTTTTTACTCATAAAATTTTCTTTGGTTAGATTTTCAAAATATTCATCAATAGTATTTATTTACATCATATATTTCTTATTTACACTAAAAATTTAATAAAATATTCAATGAACAGTAACTGACTGGTGACCCTGACCTCAACGGGTGGAAACAGAGGTCCAGTGGCAGTGAATAGTGTCATACCCTAGTGACCTGGTGACCCTGACATGGTGACCCAACAGGTGAACTTGCTCTTAACAATGGAGAATATCTCTCCGCATCTCCGCTCTAGAATTCTAGGCTCCTTTGTTGTTTAGGCGAAAGTATTTTCTATTGTAAGTTGCTGCAGTTTAATAAGCAAGCTGTAATCCATAAATTTAATAATATGAAGGATTCCATGAAAGAAATCTCCATGAGAACTTTTGATATTTACTATAAAGTCTATGTATCTAATAAACATTCTATTCATGAAATAATTTAAATTTTGATTCAATTCTGTTTGCTTCCGTTTTGGTGGAAATCTTTTTCCTTGGAGATTTTTAATTTTTTTTAATCTTTAATTTCTGGTTGAGGTTAAGATGGTATTTAAAAAAGTTTCAAAAATTGTGGATGTGTAGACGCGATTTGTAGATAAAATTTCTCATCTACTTGAATGTCCCCGTTAGTAAATAACTAAAGAAAAATATAAATTTACAATAAAAGAAAAACAAATACTAAATTAGAAGGTTTTAAATGGAATTTTTTTTTCAGGTCTATTTTCCATTGAAATGATAATAATAATTGCTAAATTATTTATGTACAGGTCCCAAATTTTCCCAAAATTCACAATTTGTCCACTTTACCAAATTTTGAAATCGCCACACACTCTCCAAATTTTCAAACCCCACCATTAAACAAATTTATGTAAATGATTTGAGGTTCTTTTTAGAAGCGTAGATCAGTTTGCAGTTGCTTCTAGCTCAGGTTTCATTATAGTTTAATGCCTTTCAGGACAGAACAAACAAGGAATCAAGTTCGGTTTTTGCTTGAATTTGCAATAGGTTTGCTAGGCCCTTATTGACCCACCTCCATCTTCTGATATGTGGTAGATGCTAGATACTAGGCGGTGGTTGAAATATTGAGGCGTAGTCATATAGTTGCGGTGAAGGGCCATATGGAGAACAATTTGTTCATTTGTCATATGCAAAATTTTCATCATTAACTTTTGTCGACCTATTTTGAACCTTATAATGTGGTTAGTGATATTATGTTGCAAGAGGGCAGGATTTATAATGATAAACTTATGAGTTTTGATTTGTTTATAATCATTGTGATTTTGTTAGTTTTAAATGTCCAATTGTCCAGCATAGGTCCAATGTCTTATTAGGCAGATAATCAATCAGCGTAGCATTGGACACTAGTTCCTCAGTCCCTATACATACATATATATATATATATATATATATATTTGAGAGAAGCTTGCGTAGGCCACCCACACGGGACACGTGGTGGGAATAACTAATCACTGTCTAGCAGGAGAGTGTTTTGGGTATTGCACTTTAAGAAGCAGGGACAGTTTTGAAAAAGATTGAAAATTTGCTTTCTTTTGATTGGGTGTGGCCTTATGGTGGGGAAACGCCCACCTAAGTATATATATATATATATATATATATATATATATATATATATATATATCTTACTTAGCATTGATATAGATTATCTGTTTTTGTGATTGTAGGTGATTTAGCAAATGGATGGCACCAATCTAGAGGTTTCAGTCGGGCAAACAAAGGAGACTTTTAATAAATGTGACGTAGTTACTAGTGGAAGTAATAGTGGGATAAGTTTTGCTGGAAATCACTGGTGATTTGTTTTAATTTGTGGATGAATGTCACTGTTTTGACAATGAATTTCAATGTTTAAGCCTGAATTGAAAGGCGATGAATCTTTGATCATGTGAAGTAAAGTTCTTACGAGCAACATTTTCTCTCTCTCCGTTTTCCATATTATGGTTCAAGGTAGAGTCTTGAACCTTTACTAATGGTAAAAGTCGCAGGGTATACCATTTGAGATTTTGAGAGGCAATAATTGGAGGTTGCTCATTCCCTCTGCAGTCCTTAACTGTTTGAATGCATGCAGAGAGGACTGGCTGCCACTTTCATCAGGAAACAGTGGGAGAAGGCACATCGAATTTTGATTGGGGCCAGCTTTATTCCACTGGATACACATGAAATATACATTGTTGATTAGAAAAATGTTTGATACTAAATCTTAACGTTTTAAATCGATCTTTTTTTCTTTTTCATTGAAATGATAATAATATTCGCTAAATTATTTTTTTCTTTTCATAATTAAATATTTGTCCCCTCCAAATTTAAAAAAACCCGCCAAATTCAAACCTATAAATCCAACCCCTTGAAATCCTCCATCACCATCTCTCATCAGTCATCATCACTTCACAACCTTCTCAAATCTCAACCTTCTCAGATCTTGAAATGTCGGGTCGGGGCAAGGGCGGCAAGGGCCTGGGCAAAGGCGGAGCAAAACGACACCGTAAGGTCCTCCGCGACAACATCCAAGGCATCACCAAGCCCGCGAGGCGGCCTCATCTACGAGGAGACACGCGGCGTCCTCAAGATCTTCCTCGAGAACGTCATCCTCGACGCCGTCACCTACACCGAGCACGCCTGCCGCAAGACCGTCACCGCCATGGACGTCGTCTACGCCCTCAAGCGCCAGGGCCGAACCCTCTACGGCTTCGGGGGTTAATCTTGTAAATTCACCAAAATAGAATCTTGGAATCTTTTTTGTAATATTCACCGATCCAATGAAGTTGTCACTTTCCTTCAAGTTTTTTGTCCCCCGGTTGCTCTCACGTCCATTTCAATCGCGTTTTGTTTTTTTTTTTCCTTTCTGTTTTTGTTTTTTTCTAATTAAAATAATTTATACAATGGATGATGAACTTAGTAATAAAAAAAAAAACCTGTGGGGCCCTCCAGCTCCTGAGGACCGCTGAATGATCTGACGTGGCAAATAATCATCACGGGTCGCTGTCATTAGACAAAAAGCTTAAAGGCGGCTTGGTTTTCCTCTCTCTCTAAATGCCACAGTCGGTTTTGCTTTATCGCTCTTGTGAGAGAGCCAACCGATTCCCAGTGGCAATTTCGTAATACCATGGGCATTTCCTGCGACGACGTCGTTATAGTCCAGCAGGGGAAGAATCCCGGCGAGCCGACCGTCGTGACGATCAATTGTCCCGACAAGCCCGGCCTCGGCTGCGACCTCTGCAGAACCGTGCTTCAATTCGGGCTTTGCATTACCAAAGGAGGTAGTATAAATCTATGGAAATTGTAGCTTCTTTCGTGTTATGAGATCGTGTGGTTTTTGATTGGGGATTTGGGGGTGTAGATTTCACGACGGACAAGAAGTGGTGCTACATAGTGTTGTGGGTGGTGGCGAATCAGAGCTCAATGAAGGTCGATTGGGAGAGGTTGAAGGAGCGGCTGCTCTCTGCTTGTCCGTCTTCGTGTTTCTACAAGGTTTACCTCAATATTCAGTCCAGTGCTCCCTCGCCGTCGCCGGTTTACCTCTTGAAGTTTTGGTGCTTTGACCAGAGAGGCTCACTGCATGGTGAGAGTAGTTGTCGGTTTTGTTTTCTTGGGGTTTTGGTTTGATTGGTTTTTGAGTAATGAAGAAAGGTGGTGTTGATTTTTTTTGTGTGTAGATGTTACTAAGGTGCTGTGTGAGCTTGAGATGCTGATTCAGAGAGTGAAAGTGATGCCAACTCCGGATGGGAGGGTTTTGGACCTGTTCTTCATCACGGATTGCTTGTAAGTGTTTGCGTGCAAGGATTGATCCTTCGGAAATTTGCGTATTGGTGTTATCGGCTATTATCATTTTGTTGTTCTCCGTGTATGAATTTGCATAATCAGGAACTCTTGGCCATTAGTACAAATATAATTTGTGGTTGAGTAGTTTTTGGGATTGTTAGTATGTCGTAATACATTGAATTTAGATGCCAGGTTGTGGTGTTCTTGTCTGATGTGACCTTTTGGAGTTACTTACGTATTTCCATTAGCATGATACAATGAATTAGGTCGGCAAATAAGCAGAAGAGTTGTCTAATCATGTTTTAATTTTGATTTGGCCCTAGTCGCTTTCTTGGAAATGCCTGATTATGCATGTTGCCTGGTGGATAGTTATCTGGATTGACATTTGTTTTGTGCACATGTTAAATTTTGGGACAAATTATGTCAACTAGAATTGTATTCTCAGTAAGGATTTATTGCCCTGATTGAAATTGATAAAAGACTAGTTTTTGAAATTATGCAATCATGATGCGATGAAATAGTATTCTTCCTGACTATTGGTTATACATCAGAACAGTGTTTAACACCCTAGTAACATATAATTTCAGAGATTTGCTACACACGAAAAAGAGGAGAGATGACATATGTGAGCATCTGATGGCTGCCCTAGGAGAGTACTGTATCACCTGTGAGGTTCAGTTGGCAGGGCCTGAATATGAAAGTTTGCAGGGAAATTATTCTCTTCCATCAGCAATTGCCGAAGAATTATTTAGCTATCGGCTAACAGATGACAAAGCTTGTCCGAAAGCTCTCAGCCCAAGTTTGGCAACAGTGAAAAACACAAGTATTACGTTGGATAATACACTGAGCCCTGTTCATACGTTGCTGCAAATACAATGTGTGGATCAAAAGGGCCTCTTTTATGACGTATTAAGGACTTCCAAGGATTGCAAAATTCAGGTACTTGTTTTGTAAGCCTGTTCTCTGATAATTTTTTTTGCCTCAATATACCGGGAAAGATTCAGACTGACTACTTTAGAGTTAACTATGCTATCATTGCAATGTACCATTTTTCCTAAAATGAGGTCCTTGCACTAGTCAGAATCTGATAAAAGAGTGTCTTCAGTTTTTCCTCTTCAGCACTCAGTACTAAACCTATTTACTGTTGCTTTTATGTTCTGTTTGCTAGGCTAAACTTTTAATCACATTTGAAATTAGAAATCTACTGATGTGAGTCTCTGCTGTTTTCATATAGATTGCCTATGCTAGATTCTCTTCTACTGTCAAAGGCATCCGAAATTTGGAACTGTTTATTCAGCACACAGATGGGAAAAAGATTGTAGATCCTGAAAGACAGGTTGCATTGTGTTCTCGGTTGAAGGAGGAGATGCTTCACCCGCTGAGAGTGATCATTGCCAACAAGGGTCCGGATACTGAACTCCTAGTCGCTAATCCAGTTGAGTTATCTGGAAAAGGACGGCCCCTCGTCTTTTATGATGTTACTCTTGCACTGAAAAAGTTGGGAATATCTATTTTCTTGGTAAGAATTTGTACTGGTATTAATTTTTATATATTTTTCTCTTGAGTTAAAAGATTCTCATAGTTTTCGTTGTTGATGTGTAGGCTGAAATTGTAAGGCATGAGACTGAAGATTGCCAGTGGGAAGTCTATAGATTTCTTTTGGATGATAGTCGAGAATTTCCTTTGGGGAACAGAGAAGCTAGAAATAAGATTGTACAAAGAGTTAGAAGAACTTTGATGGGATGGTGAGCTGTTACTTCTGCTACTCTTTTGATGATTTGCAGTTTTGCCATCCAGTAAGTTTGGCTTACTGCAATTCTCTATCAAAATAATTATAGTTATCAGCACTAATGGCATGATAGAGTGTACTGGCTAATTAAGCAGGAGGAAGTCCATGGTTTTGTGCTGAGACACATCTGTGGGACTCTACAGAACTATGTTTATCTTACGCCGCGAGTCTTGTCGCTTGAATATGCAAGTTTTGTGTGTTTGGAACATATGTATGTTTTATTTTCATCTTCTTATCCAATGGGCATGTATGATGTTTTCTGCAAGAATTGACATCCTGGATTTGTAACTTATGTTTTCTTGTAAGTTTGGAACACTGTGTATGTTGTATTTTCATCTTCAAGCGCTTACACTTCAGTATCCGGATGTGGTTAGTAAGAAATTAATTTACAACGTTGGTTATAAACTTCGAACTTTGATTCACTTCCAACTGAAAGATAGTCACATTTCTTACATCGATGGCCAGGCACGCTGATGTTGGTTGAAGAGAGATATCGCGTGATCTGGCTATTCCACATAGTGATGATGGTCATATTCAGAAAAGACGGTTATCAGAAAATGAGACCGACTTGTGCACATATAAATGTCTGGATGCCGGTTCTGATGGCAAAACCCAAACCAAGAACATTCATAGGTGTACTTGAATGTTTGTGTCTAAATCAGTAAATTGTCTTCTTGAATGAAGCATCATTGGTTTTTGAACCCAAGTCTATATCCAGATACTAACCCCAACCCTAACAAACCTCAGCTGCTTATAAAGTCCCCGCCATCGATCTGAGAGTACATATATACTCATAATTTCTCCGCCGTAGTCCTCTGTCATGGAGGCAGATACAAGTGATACTGATGATTACTGTGATGTGATTATTCACAATAATCAACGGTCATCTCTTTGTGTAAACAAATACATGGCGGCACTACATCTCTCTGATGCGCTGTAATTCGGTGTTCGGAATCGCGAGTGCGCTGTAATTCGATGTTCTTCACCCTAGAATCCAATCCGCTTGCAAATTTTTGATGCAACTTATGTCGCCGTCTAGTACTTTCAGCATGTCTAATCAGCGAGTCTAGGGTTTTGTACACGACACTGACCGCTAGCATTTATACATTCCCTAATATCTTTTGCAATCTAACGGTCAAAATCTTCAAAGAATTTCTTCACCCAACCTTTTGTTTCATTGTTATAATCTGAGTTATCATCACTAGATTCATTATCAAACCTCCACCCCCCGATGAGGTATTGGCTTTCCTACTAACAGCTGCTCCATCCGAAATCTGCTGGCCTTGTGTACCGTTAGGCAGAGATACACGAGGAGATTACTAGAAAACTTATTCTGTCATCTAAACAACACAGGTAAGGAGGTAAGAGCAATTTTGACCTTGATCAACGAAGAAGTAGAAGGGATGGGTTCTGGGGCTCTCAAAAGGAATGGTAGAGGTCCAGCTAAAGGTGACAAAGGGCATGGCATGAATTCGGAAATTTATCGAAAGAGGTATATTTATCACCGGCGATTACTCATATTTGATAATTGTTTGAGTTTGTATGGAAGTTGATGTTCTCAAAAAATATTTTCCCGTTTCTTTATTTTGGTTGCTTTTATTTTGTTTTGTTCATGAACTATGTTTGGATGTTGATTGAAGACTATGCTTTTTAGTTTATGTTAATAGACAACGTTCCTTTAAAAGTTGTACAGGTATGCTTGCTCTTCAAGAGTTTCATTTTTTATTTTTTTATTTATAGGATAGAAATGCTTTCTCCTGAAAAACAAGAACACTCTTACATAAACATAGTCAATTGCATGTGACCATGAGACAATATTAATTGGCCTCGGACACAGTTATTATGGCTGTAAGACTGGAGCTTCAGCCTAAAATAGCATTTGCATTTCAGTTTTACAAATGATTGGCTTGGAGTGGTTATCTTTACATTTTAAGTTTCATTTCTAGAGTACTTGTCACTTCAGATTCGTTTGAATTTGCGTTATCTCTTGTTTCATCCTCTGAGATAAAGTGTTTAGATTAGTAAAATTGGAAATTATTATATGCACCGACGGTGCAAGTGACCCAACCCTTATAAATAGCTTCTTCTTTTTTTAAGGGTCAATTGTTGTTCTCCAATTTTGTGTAGCTGGACATTGGAATTTGTAGTAATATTATATTGATGCAGTACATATATGGTCTTGCATTTCTACTGTTATCTCCACATTGGTTAGTCAGCAACTCATTGTGATTTCGAATGAGCTTTCTATGGATGATGGCTATATCATGAATTAATGGAACATGCTTTCATGTTTCTAAGTACTAGATAGTGTTGCATACTTGCATATAACAATCAGTTAACAATTGTTTCTGATCTGTGAACTTTTATTAAATCTGAGTGTTTGAATTTATCTTTTGGTACATCAGTCATGGTACATGTACAGAAGCAAATGATCAGTAAATCCATTTTTTTTTAATTACTGACACACATACACACACTTACTTATATGGCATTATATACTGATTGATTCAATTTATTTTTTATTTTCTGTTGTGTATTGTTTAATTTTATTGTAATCAATGTCTAGGATCATAACCACCGAATTTATCCCTTCTTCAGGTCAGATCAGCTCAAGGGTTCATTCATAACATGCATGGACACAATATCTGGCCGATCGCTTGAATGAGCTGTATAAACGGTGGAAGATTTCAATTTCAAATTCACATGCCCTGAGGAACAAGTGAAGGTTGCATTCACGTTTCATATCGAGAATCGTTATAATGACTAGATGAGTGAAATTAGGAACAATAAGAGTGTTGCAGCTCGATATGCTAATAATCCATCGTGATAGAAGCCAGAGATATGGACAAAGATCGTATAGAAAAAGAGTGAGCGAAACACAATCAATCATGGACAATCAACTATTGTGCATATGACGGATTCAGTATCAATGGAGGATACAGTCATCTCTCTGTGTAAACAAATACATGGCAGCATTACATCAGTGCCCAAATCAGCTGGCCTCGTCTAATCCTAAAGACAAAATTTGGCAAATCATAAAGACAAAATTTGGCCATCTACTATGTAATTAGTTTGTTTTTAATTTTCTTGTAGCGCTCAGCAGTCCCATTTATCGATCATAGAAGAAAACTTACTCTGCCATCTAAACAATACAGGTATTAAGGAGGTATGAGCAATTTTGAACCCGGTAATTTGGCCCTTGATCGACCGCAGGAAATTCCAGTTACAGTCATCCGCAAACACAATCTAATTCAGAAACTTGATTTAGAGAGTTTCGATCGAAAGGACTATATACACACATCCGATCGACTCAATATACAAGAGTACGAGCTATGAAGCTGCTAGTAGCATTTCACTCGTTGGTTTTGTGTTGGTTACCCTCGTCAAGGATTCAAAGTTTATATACGTTTTAATTAGATGCTAGAATAGGTTTTCTTTGAAGAATTTTCACACAGCTTTTGTAACGGACCTTGTCATGTTATTTGATGAATTGATGTGTTGGACTTGTGAAGCGATGTTCATATTCATGTCATCTTTAAACTTGTAAATTACCGGAAGTTTTGTGCGTGCCCTAACGCCATGCACATCATTATTACGATCGGGCCACAAGAGGTAGTCATGCTTGAAAACCAAATTGAGCTACCTCAATCAGTTACCTTACAGAAGAAACTCTATCATCCTATGAACTTGTGGCATTAACAATAAAACTCATAGGCCCAGACACAATGACTAAACAAGAAATCATATTTAAGATCGATGATTCTTATAAAGAAAGTTATATATGTAACGTGATAATGCGATGATGATAACGATATTTTTGTAGTTAATCACAAAGTAATAACTCATCCCGCAAGGTTTGACTTGCCAGAGAAAAAAAAAATTAAATAAAAAGAGATTTTGATATACACGACAGATAGACCTATGAAGGATTGTGGAAATCCCACTTTTTATTCTTACTTTTCAAATTTAAATCTTTTAACCTTATCTCATGAAGATACCCGAATAGTTTTCTAAATAGATGTCATAGAATCGTAATTATCCATATCAATAAGTTGGTGATTGATATCATCTTAACCAATCAAGGATTTCGTAAATCCCATTGTTATTCTCATCTTTCAAATTTCAGATCTTTTTAATCTAGAGTTCTTGACCTAAAACACCAAAATAAAAAAAAATTATCCCACTTACCCCATCAAAAAAAATTTATTCCCACCAACACAATTTAATAAGAAAAGACCATTTTGCCCTAAGCTTAATTATCAAACTACAACATTAGCACTCTCTCTCCACTCTCTCTCTCTCTCTCTCTCTCTCTCTCTCTCTCTCTCTCTCTCTCTCTCTCTCTCTCTCTCTCTCTCTCTCTCTCTCTCTCTCTCTCTCTCTCTCTCTCTCTCTCTCTCCTCCCTCTCTCTAACCGAGATATCAACGCCGGAGCTCCGGCAAAACCACAATGGTATCATTACAAACCTAAAAGACGCCATGGCAGACTGTTATGAGCTCGCCGGTGCTGTTGAAGAAGAAGACGAAGGTCGAAGATGTTGTTTGAGACGAAGGTGTGGCTGGTCTTCGCCGTGGCGGTGATCGTCTCTCTGCGAATCACTTTCTGAGGAACCACGCCGTCCAATTCAGACCAGATGATTTGCAGAACGGCGGCAGGGCTCTGTCGACGACTCCGAGCGCCCCACAGTCTTCCTCTTCCCCGGCCTCGATCTCGACCAGATCGATGTTATCGGCTGCGACGATAAGCACTTGGCCATAGAGAAGCTGGCAAAGCTTGGCGTCGTATCTTCTTCCCGGCCTTGGAGAGCTTGCCCATTGGCTTCCGGTTCCGATTCCAAAGAAGAGATGGATAAGAGCTTTTCGGCCTCTCTCCACCGCTATACTTGCAGATACTCCGACCAGGTCCTTGATTGGGTCGGGTCTGTTAGTGCTTGACCCAAATCAGTTTTTTTTTTTCTTTTGGTGGTAAAATATGGCAGAAGCCTAGAAAGAAAGAAAAAAAAAGGGCTTTATTGGGGCCAATAGATGTTTTAAATTGATGTAATCTCTTCATTTTTTTTCTTTAATCAAATTTTTATCTGTCTAATTTTAGAAAAATTAGTTTTCATTCTGCAAATGAAAGTTCTATTGGGGGGCAATAGACTATTGGGGCAAAAAAACTTTCCGGTGAGATTTTCAGCAAATTTCGGTTGGCAGTAGCAGTTGACCAGATTCCTACGAAAGTTGACCGGATTCCGGAGGCCGGTGACCGGGCTCCGGCGAAGTCTCCCATGGTTTCTCTCTCTTCCATTTTTTTTTTCTCTCTCTCTCTCTCTCTAAGTAACAAAGGGGTGAGGGTAAAATAGTATTAAAAAAAATTAAAAAAACAAAAAAAAAATCTTAATGGGGTATTAGGGAAGACCTACTTAGAGAGTTTTGGGTAAGAGGGAATTAAAAAAACTTTTAATGGGATAAGTAAGAAAAAAATCTCTAAAAATGGTGTAAATAGACAAAAACCCTTTAATCTAATACGTACGAGGGAAAAATGTCACCGTTTTCGTAATAGCTAGCTAGGTAAAGATCAGTTAATCCCATTAAGTTAGGGATTGATATCATTTAATCTAGACTATCAAGCATTTCCACGGGCGTAATTCTGTTCAAATAGTTGTAACCCAACTCTTAACTTATATAACCCCAGCGATTAAAGCAGTGCGCGTCCTCGTGAACCCTAACCACTCATAAACCCTAGTTTCTCTAATCTAGCTCTTCATTCCTGAACCTCTCATGGAGGCAGATACAGTGATAGTGAAAACCAAAGTGAATGTCGATCGTCGAACATTATTCAACAGTCATCTCTCTGTATAATTTACCCAACCTGTTAATGCTGACGTCAACTTTGTGCAAGGTTGCCAATAACGTGGTAAGATGAATCCCTTTTTGTTTATGGTTTAGGATTTCTATTAATTTAACCTTCTCTCAGAAGTGCTCTCTTGAAACAAATTTGATTGTCTTTTTCTTCCTCTACAGCAATGGAAGAGTCTAATTGCTCGAGTGTTCGTTTTCCCTTTCAAGAAGCAACTGTGACTACATCAGCTGAAGTGCTCCCTTGAACAGCTTTGATTGTCTTCTTCTTTTTCTCAGCAATGGAGGAGTCTACTTGCTGGAGCTTTCGTTTTCCTCCTTTCTCAGTGCCAAGTGCCAACCTCAACTACTTCGGCTGCCGTTCCGGGGCTCTCTCGTGAAACTTTGGGAAATCTTTCCGGAATTCCCAGCCAAAGTCTCCCTCATAAACATGAGAACGCATCGTTGTGATAACCGCACGATTTCCCTGTCGTAAACTCTCCTCCTCATCCGAAGGATATATATACGATCCGCTGTCTGGGTTGCTTGTCCAATTAGACTTTGATTTACTTGTCCTCTTCTTTGGTATTGACTTTTTTTTCAAAGACAGCACTAGAATTCCAAACGAAACGTATATTTGTTCGGATCGACTTGTTCACATGCATCTACGTGCCACAACTGGAGCTGCAACAGACGTAGTCAACTTGAAATTGGCTGGCTAGTTTCATTTTTTTTTTACAACACATCAACAGCAAATTGTTTATGTCAACTTTTCTCATACATAAGTGAAACACGTCGTTTGAGATCAGTTTAGAATTTTATCATAAGTGAAAATTCTCTAATTCGTCGAGTTCGGATGTGTTTGGATATAATCTTTGTTTTTTTTTTTTTGTCTCTTGCAACACCATATAGTAAAATTTATGAACGTTCCAGTATAGCAATTTTATTAAACTTCATAACGTGATAATGCTAGATGATGATAACGCTCGATATTCACTAACTAATAATTCACCCCTTAAGGTTTGACATACTTACAAAACTATCTATACTGGACATTAGGGTTTAGGGTTCCATTTTATTATGAGGACTTGTAAATGATGATTTTTAGGACGTTTTGTAATCAATGCCTTATGATATTTTCGGTTTTGAAAGTTCTTAGGTCGTTGTTTGATCTTTCGGATACAAAATATTCGGTGGGCTCGGGGTACTCTTGACATCCAATTTCAAGCAAGTGAAAATTTTCTAATTCGTTCAACTCACATGTGTTTGGATATAAAATCTTTTGTTTTTTTTGTCTCTTGCGACACGATACGGTGAAATTTTGTTAAACTTCATAACGTTATAATGCTTGATGAGTAGATGATGATAACGATCATTATTCACAAACTAATAACTCATCCAAAAAGGTTTGACATACTTACAATACTATCTATATATCACTATTAGAAACTGCTCACAACTTATGGATGTAGGAAAATGGGCCGATAGTTACTCGTCCAGAAATTGGTAGTTTGTTTTTAAAGATAAAATATAAATTTTTAATTGTCATCGATAAAAAATAAAATTTTAAATAAATAAATTTATTTAATGTTTGAAGAGTATAAAAGTAAAAAAGATTCTTTTTTTTGTTTTGATTTTTTTTGGTTGAGAAAATAACTAAAAAAAACCAGTTATGGCTAACCACACCATATGTACTAAAGGAAATATGCACTAATGGATTGTACGTACAGGTCTCTATTGGTTAAACTTTCAAGAAATTAAAAAAAAAAAAAATTAATGCCTGACATGTCTCAATATCTCAACAATCTAAATTGATCCTTAACGATTGTGCATATCCCACTATTTAAAAAAAAAAATCTCTTAAACTATTTCATAAAGACCCCGTACGTATATAGATCTCATAAACACCCAAACATTAGTGATTGATATCATTTTAACCAATCAAGGATTTCGTAAATAATAATGGATTCTCATCTTTCAAATTTCAAATTCTTTAAGCAGGTGACATTTGCTAAGTGGAAAATGTCACCGATTCTTTCCAATATCCAAATAGCTAGGTCTCATAAAGATCATCATTATCCCATTAAGTTCGGGATTCATATCATTTAAACTAGAGATTATCAAGTTACACTTGTGTAAATCCCATAACCATTCTTCTTTAGCCCGATAGTTGTAAACCCAACTCCGACCTTATATAAATTCCCATCGATCGGACTGGTGCATGTAGTCGATCGTTAAACCCTAACCCCTCATCTTCTCCCGGCCTTCTCCAATCCAGCTCTCCTCTCATTAACCCTCTCTATATGGCAGATATAATGATAGTCCTCTCATAATTTTCTCAAGGCGAAAATGCTACGGTGAAAGAAGCATCTCATTTCTGCAACAATGGGAGCTTACAAGTACGTCCCCGAACTAAGGCGGAAGAAGCAATCTGATGTGATGGGGTTCGTCCAGAGGGTTCGCTGCTGTCAGCATCCTTCGATTGTCCGAGTCACAAGGACTCGCCCCTACAAGGCCAAGCAGGGATATGTTATCTACCGTGTCCGTGTGAGGCGTGGTGGTCGCAAGAGGCCTGTTGCCAAGGGTATTGTGTATGAGAAGCGCACCAACCAGGGAGTTACACAACTAACGCAGCAAGAAGAGCGCGCTGGTCGTAAGTTGGGTGGCCTTAGGGTTCTCAATGAGGATTCAACCTACATGTACTCTGAGGTTATTCTTGTTCATGTTGCTCACACAGTATCAAGAAAGACCCAAGAATCAATTGGATCGTCGATCCTGTTCACAAGCACAGAGAGCTTCGTGGCCTCACTTCTGCTGGGAAGAAATACAGTGGACTGCGTGGATAGGGTCACATTTACCACAAGAATCGTCCTTCTCGCTGCAGGTCAACCTAGCTGGAAGAGAAACAACACCCTCTCCCATCGTCGCTACCGTTGATTTTGTTCCTTTTATCTTAGGTCTTGGTGTTATTTTATAGGTATTTTGAGCAAGACAATATTTTGTTATGAGCTGGAATTTTGCAGTTCGAAACTTTAATTTTTTTTTAAAAAAAATTACACAGATTCAGAATATGAAGCTGGTCGAACTTCCGTATAACTAATCCATTCCTTCATCGATCGTGAACGTCGTCATAATTAGATTGTACCAGTACGTGTGTGAATACAATGGAGTCTTAAGAGGACTTTACGTTGGATCTGATCTCCTACTTTGGCCTTGTTGTTTTTCGATGACACATCAACAACAGATCCCTACGTTGATGTCGACTTTCTCCTCCCGAAGTCTTTTCAGAGGATTTGGTGCTTTTGAACGAGCAGCAGCGGTGCTTTATCAACTACGATCGGAGGAACTAGTCAACTACAGTGTTTATGAGTGTTTTTATTTCAAATGAGGATGTAAACCTACACCGGTCGCAATCGGTCCCTCGTAGGAATAAGCCAGCAATAGTGTTTATGAGTATTTCTATTCGAATGTTTATTGGTTAATTATGTAGATGATGTACACTAATGAGATCGAATTGATGGAATTAACAACAAAATGTTTGAATTTCAAATGTTTATAGGTTTTTTTTTTAAAAGAAAATGTTTATAAGTTATGTAAATAACGCAACCCTCTTGAGATTGAATATTTAGAAAATTAACAACAAATGAGATAGAAAGACATAATTTTTAAATAGAATGTTCATATAACTTCGCACCTCATCATATTGTGAATCATTATATCACTAACAAAACTTGCAATTTTTTTATTTTTAAGAATTTAAAACTAACATTTAGTTCGTCAAAGAAAACAATACTAACATTTTACCGTGTTGCAAATACTTCGTGTCCAATAACACCGTATATAGATGAAGCCAGATATCTAAACGTTGTCGTTTTGGATCCAAAAGCCACATGTCTCAACGTTGTCGTTTTGCATGTAAATGCAAATCGCTTTTGCAGTTACGCGTTACATGGAGGAAATATAAAACTCTCCGCTGCAAATCCCCAAATCATTTTAATTGAGGGTTTCCCACTCATCCTCTTCCTCTTCTTCTTCTTCTTCTTCATTTTGCATCTCAGCGTTTTCTCTCTGACATGATATGACCACCTAGGTAAGAACTCCTCCCTTAATTGTATCTCTGTTTTTCTTAATATGTATATTTGGCTCTGTATGTTTAGAACTCGAATTCTTTCTCCTTCTCTGTCATCAAGATTTTATGTTCAAAGTTGCAAATTTTTTTGATGGGTGGAGATTTGGAAGATGTGGGTGTTTATAAAAGCTGAATTTTTAGATACATTGTGAAAATGGAGGTTGAAGAGTGAGATTCGTGGGCTAAAGTATGCACCTTTACTGCCTCCATGACATGAACACTGAGAAAAGTATATCAATTTTGAGTCTTTTAAGTTTCATATGTTATGTTTGTGTGATTCTGAAATCCGTAAAATTCATTAGCGAAGAATCAGAGTGGTAATGACTTTACTTTTTCTTGTTTTAGTGATGAAATGGGTAAAATTGATGTGTTGTGGGTTGTTTTTGTTTGTTTTATGTTCTGCTAGCACATGTAATGTTGTTCTGCTATCTTCTTGTATTCTCTTTCTTCCATTTGGAAACTAGTGCTTGGTAGGTTGATTGAACAATATGTTTGTTACATTTCGGTTTTTGTGGTTGTGTTGGGCAGCTTGGAGATTCGATTGGTGGGAGATCGCTGCTTTTTAAAGCCGGTTCTTGTTCTGGATATATGTACTTTACGTAAAGCAGTGTTGCAGATATTTCCTTGAAGGTTTTACTTGGTGCTTGCGAAGATGAGCCAAAGCCCCTCACGAGCCAGGAGGTTTCGCAGCAGTGAACGTGCATCTTACCGTGATGCCCCATATCCCAGGGAGCGCCGTGTTAATAGGTATTCTAACACATTGCTTTTGAATAACTTCTGTTTAGTGTGATTACTTTTTGAATGTGTTTTTCTGAATGCTCTTATAATACTCACAGAACAGCTTTATGTAATATTCTGTAGTCATTCCTTTTGTTGGTATAAGCTTTGGTGAGGTTTTAGAGGATATAGGGACCATATGATTTTACATGCAGAAAATTGACTCAAGAATTAATATGTCTATATTGTTACTGAGGTAGATGACTGCTATACCAGAAAGAGAACTAGAGGGCCATCACAATGTGATAGACTTCTAAGTGTAGGAGACAGGATGTGAATTAAATATTATAATTTTTGCAATAACTTCAACTCCTGCGGTAGCTTTATCTCCTTTTGAGTTACAGTTGCTTGTAATGCTTTGATAACCTATTGAATTATATGGCTTTTCTCCCCTTGATGCTTGTGTTAATGAAGTCTTCTTTGGAAAGTTAGGAAGGAATAACAAGAAAACAGAACTTTTGAAAGTTAGGAACTTTAATTGTAATGCATGTAGAAAAACTCAGAAAGCTCATCGGTCCCAATTTTTTTTAATTTCCTGATGTTGGAGATCATATTATAACTGGACATAGTATACTACTTATTGATAGCTCTAATGTCATGATTTTGATTGTTCTGTTATTTGGCAGGAATGATTTTCTTTGCAACAAATGTAAACGACCAGGGCATTTTGCCAGGGATTGCCCGAATATGACTGTCTGCAACAACTGTGGACTTCCTGGGTGAGTTAACTTCTGCTGAACCATTCATTTCACATAGAAGGTTTAGAATATTGAAAACTTGTTGTATGTAGGACTGCACAGCCTGGTAACCACTTAGTGATAAATCTCCTTTTGTGAAAGTGTTTTTGATACTATTACTGTATTCTTGTATCAGCCACATTGCTGCTGAATGCAACTCAACCGCTACTTGTTGGAACTGCAAGGAGCCTGGACATCTTGCAAGCCAATGCCCCAACGATCCAGTCTGCCATATGTGCGGCAAGATGGGTCACCTTGCTCGTGATTGCTCAAGCCCATCTCTTCCATCCCATGATGCGAGGCTATGCAACAACTGCTACAAGCCAGGTCACATTGCAGTCACTTGCACCAACGAGAAGGCATGCAACAACTGCCGCAAGCCAGGCCACCTCGCCCGCGACTGCCCCAACGAACCCATCTGCAACATCTGTAACATATCAGGCCACGTGGCCCGTCACTGCCCCAAGTCAGGATCAAACATGGGAGGAGGAGGAGGAGGAGGCCCTTTCCGCGACATTATCTGCCGTAACTGCAGCCTGCCAGGGCACGTCAGCCGCGAGTGTGTGTCCATTGTCATCTGCAACAACTGCGGCGGAAGGGGTCACCAAGCTTATGAGTGCCCTTCCGCCTTGATGTATGATCGCGGCGTGCGTAGGTATTGAGTAGTTCACCACCTAATGGATTAGGGTAGGGTTTCAGTCTGTAGGATCTGCTCGTCGAGTACTGTTACATTGGTTATATTATGAATCTATGCAATCCTCAATTTCATCTATATGAGTATATGATAGTGTTATGTCACTCTCAAACGTAGCTTCATTTGACTCGTAACTTCACACCTGGTCAATTGAGATGGCTCTCAAGCCACACCTATATATATATATCATCGATGATAACGAAATTCCAATGCATTGTGAAAAGTGTGAGACTAAGAAAATGTGCACGTTGGACAAGAAAGGCGAGGTCTTCATCCTCACCCTAACTGGCCCGGGTGAGCATAGGCTCAACCCAACTCTACTGGACGCAATCCAATCCGCTTTAAACACAGTCCGAGCCGCCGCCACGTCATCCTCCGTAGCCCTGATCACCACCGCACACGGCAAATTCTTCTCCAACGGCTACGATCTGGACTGGGCCGGGTCGGACAAAGCCCGAAGCGAGCTCATGAACTCGAAGCTCCGGTCGGTAGTGGCCGACTTCATCTCCCTCCCGTTGCCGACCATCGCCGCCGTCACCGGCCACGCCTCAGCCGCCGGATTCATCCTTGCGCGGTGCCACGACTACGTTCTGATGAGGAAGGACAGGGGGTTCGTCTATATGAGCGAGATGGACATCGCGCTGGTGATTCCGGCTTGGTTTCAAGCGCTGATTAAAAACAAGGTCGGATCGGCGGCGGCGCGGCGCGATTTGATGCTCAGAGCGGATAAGATGACGGCGGCGGCGGCCGTGGAGAAGGGGATTGTTGACTCGGCGGTTAATGGCGCGGAGGAGACCGTTGAGGCGGCGGTTAGATTGGGGGAGGAGTTGGTTAGGAGGAAATGGAAGGGACACGTGTACGCTCAGATTCGCGTTGACTTGATGTCGGAGGTTTTGGAGGAAATCCGAAACCATGACAGTACAAGATCCCGTCTGTAGCAACTGGGTCGGGTCGGGTCGGGTTGCATGTCTTTTCTTATGCCGTCTAACAGTCATTGGATTTAATGGTTGGATTCAATAAATATGGGCTTTGTTGGATTTACTTTTGTCTTTTGTAATCTGTTCAATTCTTTCAACATTATCATGGGTCAAAAATAATGATAGCTAAGTTGAGATGAAAATTCTTTAGCAGATCTTGATATTTATAAATATTTTTTTAATATAATTAAAATATATATTTGATATTATCCCACCATCCATTTATGTTGATGTAAGTGCACGTTGGTGCACTGAACATTCTCTGAGTTGAGACTACTTGAGGATTTAATGAAAAATAATGTCAAATTAAACAATGAGTGATCACTTGTTTTCATCGCTTTTTTTTTAATTGCGTTACGTTAAAATAGAATTATTTATAAAAAAAATAGAATTAGAGTCTTCTCTCTGATCTTAACATAGTTCTTGCACTTTATGATATTTCAAATAAAATCATGAAATTTATTTTTCAAATTTCATCGAGTTTCTCCACTCTTAGAAGGCACAAGACTTACAAAGTTGCATCAGTTGATGTGTTAATATAATAACACGACACTCATCATGTTTCATGATGCTGAGTGAAAATCAACACAAATAGTTTACTTAAGCATCAAGTTTGGACTTCTTGGGTGAGAGTTTTTCTACAAAACCATTGATTTTATATAGGAGTTAAGAATTTTGGTAGATTGGAAACTCTAATGACAATTCAGTGCTAAATATTCTTATGAAAGTGTTTTTTGAGTGTCGTGGATATGAGATTATAAAAGAAGAAAAATAATCTAATAAGGTAGGTCCAATGGGAGAGTCTCAGGTTTCGAACTTGGGTTTTTTTTATTAAAATCTAGGAGCCGTGACCACTTTCCTAATTTCAGCTTAAGAATTGTCCACTTACTCCACTAAAAGTTTTTTAACCCCATTTACCCAATCTAACATCTATTGACAGTATTGCCCTCATTTTAATTAATGAACTACACTTATCTCTCTCTCTCTCTCTCTAACATCTATTGACAGTATTGCCCTCATTTTAATTAATGAACTACACTTATCTCTCTCTCTCTCTCTCTCTCTCTCTAACTATTTCTCTCTCCTTGTCGACTCTCTCTCCCTCCCCCACCCCACTGATTTCTCTCCTCCATCCTCGAAATCCGGCAACGCCGTCATTCCGTCATCCTCGTCCCGCCAATAAAAGTGCCGCCGACTCCAAGCAAATCGATCCCCAGCTTGGATCTGTGAACCCAATCCAAATCGGATCAGTCCTATCAGATGCGATCTAGGCCTCCACAGATTTGATGTCGCCCGACAAACCTCAAACCTGCACCTCTAAGCCATTCGCAGATAAGTACAGCGAGGCATCTGTGAAACCCAGTCCAAATTGGATCAGTCCGATCCGATGCGATCCAGGCAGCCTCGTTCCAATCGAACAAGGTGAGCGGCAGTTCTTGTTTGCGTTCAGGACCGACTTGAGCTCCACGAAGGAGGAGTTTTCAATGACCCAATTGAGAAAAACGTTGTTTGGTAAATAACCAAATAGGGGTTCTGATTGTTTTCAACGAATTCAAAGGTTTTGAGGCTAATTAGGTTATGGGTAGAAGATGATGTGGATGGAATTGAACTGAAGTTGACCAAAGTAGAAGATGATGATGAATGATGGAGATGGTTAATGGAGATGGTAGAAGCTACACGCGCAGCATATCCACTCTCCCGCGTCATCCCCGCTCCCTACCCCCCACGCGTGAACCTCCACCCCCAACCCCACTCTCAAATCCCAATAAACCCAATAGAAAACCAAACCCATCTCTCTCTCTCTCTCTTTCACTTTCTCTCTAGGTTGTCGTCCCACACGTCCTACACCCACCAATAATAAGATTATTGGGCGGCAGTAAAAAGATTATTGGAGGGCAATAACATATTTATTGGGGCAGTAATCAGATTATTACGAGGTAATAATATGATTATTTATTTGGATAAACCTACAAAAACTTTCAAAATTATAAACATCTTCATTTGTAATTAATATTGATCCCTAATAAACTTGCTACTGGGGGAAATAATATGATTATTGAGGGGTAATAAAATCAGACGCCGGAGTCCGGTCACCAGTCCGGTAGTCAGATTAGAGATTCCGGTGACTGGACACCTGATTCCGGTCACCGGTCGCTAGGGATGGCAATGGGGAGGGTAGGGTAAGGGGATTAAATTAGCATCCCCATACCCGACTTCATTCCCCATCCCCTTACCCGCCCCAATCCCCGTAATAAGAAATTGGGGATTCCCCATCCCCGTCCCCATTGGGGATTAGGTCCCCGTACCCGCCCCAATCCCCGTTAACAATATTACTAATTTATTATATAAAAATTCATTTAAATAATTATCGATTGTAAACTATGAAGTTAAAATCAAACATCAACATAAAATAATTTTTTTTATTTCAATTAAACAAAAACAAATATAAGTCTCGCTTAAAAAAAAACAATAAAAGTCTGCATTCGACAAAAAATTCCACAATCAACTGCTTAGTGTAACCTAACAACTTACTTATTCACTCGAACAAGGTGAATTGAATAATATCAAAAATGTATTGAGAGAATTTAACTATTGACAAAAAGATGAAGTTTACATAGATATATATTTATAAATAATATCAAAAATATATATATATTTTTTAGATAATTCTTATTGGGTGGGTATGGGGATGGGGATCAAAATACCATCCCCACCCCGTACCCGATTTCAGAATTCGAATACTGGGGATCCTCATCCCCGTTACCCGATTTCCCCCAAATTTCTCCCCATTAGGGTTGAATACCCGATGGGTACCCTACCCTATGGGGATTATTGTCATCCCTACCGGTCGCCGGAGACCGCTGCCGGCCACTGGTCACCAGAGCACAGCAAGGTGGAAGATGACTTCTCTCTCTAAGTGAGAAAGAATGAGAGGGCAAAAAAGTCCCCAAAAAATTAAAAAAAGAATTAATTGGGTATTAGGGAAATAATCTCTTATAATGTTTTGGGTAAATTGGGTTAAAAAAATGTTAGTGGAGCAAGTGGGCAATTTGGTGCCTAAAATTAGGTAAATGATCATTTCCCCTAAAATCTAAACCTTTAGCCAACAGACTAAGACCAACCAATCGAAATTTTGCAAATACAAATTTCTTTGTTTAAAATTTCGCCACATGTCGAAACTGTAAAGAGCCTAGACATCTAGCAACCCAATGCCCCATCAATGTGTGGCAAGATGGGTCACCTGTCTCATGATTGCTCGATCCCATCTTCCATCCAACGCTATGCAACAACTGCTGCAAGCTAGATCATACTGCAGTCACCTGCATGCAACAACTGCCGCAAGCGAGGCCTTGCAGTGACTGTTACGGCCCTAACGAAGTGACTAACCTATATGCAACAGGATCCGGCTCCTCTAAAGTGAGGAGCCCATGCAGTTTTGTGAATTTCATAATATCACAGCCATCTACATTATCCAATGGTCAATACAAAGCCACATCACCGAAATATATTGTTTCTCGTTATCTCCTATTCTTCCGTCGTCACTATTTGTCTACCCCGTTTAGTTCCTTTTCTTCTCAGGGCTCCCCCAAAAACCCAAAATCAAAAATGAAATGCACCTCCACTCTTCGAGAATGAAATTCGACATTGGGTTATGGGCTTCCGGATGGAATTTCAAAATTAATTGAAAATGGGATGGAAATGGTGAGAGAGAAGGTGAGGAAGATGATCTGTGAAGATGGCGGTTTGAAATTTCAGAAATTCGGGGAGTGTGGTTTTCTAGGTCTCTTTGTTTTTGTTCTTCTGCATTCATTCTTTGCTTCTTTCTTCCTTTTCTCTGGTTTCATTTTCATTTTCTGCAAAAGATTTTGTCTGTTACTGACCCGAATCTACCATCAATCTTCTTCCCCCTCTAGTTTTCTTGTTCCGTTTGCTAAAAATTATTCAGATTGGTAAAAAAAAAAAAAATCTATATGAGAAGTGATTTTTAAGTGATGGAAAATTGTTCTGAAAACACTTGAATATAATATATGCATTTCTGCCGACAACTCTAAGATCTCATATGAATCTTCGAACCAAAACTTGTCTAGGATTTGATCATTCTTCCTTTGCCATGTGCATTTATAATGTCAGGTGTATCCTAAATTAATCAGAAACTCAACCAAAATATTGGGTGAAGAATCCTCATATGCTAACAATAGGCAAAGGGGAATCACGTACTGTTCTTGAGAAAGTCTCAAAAGAACTTGTTACTTTAATACGGAGATGAACTGAAATAGAGAAAAGAGTCGTAACAGCAGGAGTTGTCGTCAACTTTGTAGTATACAAATGCAAGATAATGTGGCGAGCTCCTAAGCCATTGGATTTTGTTGATGGAAGAGATTTTATGAAATTCTCAAAACTGCAGAGAACTCACTTTAGAGGATCCCAATCCTATGCAACATATCAGGCCACGTGGCCCGTCACTGCCCTAAGTACTGGGATTGGACGTGGGAGGAGGCCCTTTAGTATTGCTACATTGGTTATTACTTATTATGAATCTATGGAATCCTCAACCACCATGCGCTCCGCTCAACCCTAACGATACCATCACTATAAAAGTATGTCATTGACTCATGGGAATCCCGAATCCTCATGAATCTATATAATAGTTCAATTGACTCACCAATAACTTCATACATGCATGGTCAATTCAAGAAGATGCTCTCAAGTTAGGCCTCATCATTTGGTCTGGGGATCAAGTGGGCCGATGGAGGTCCACAAGGTCTGCATGGTAAAAGCCCAGCCCGACCAGTATAAAAACCCATAATAGGCCCAGCCTGGCGGGTAGAGGGCCAGGCTTGGTTTAAGGGTTTGAAACTCGTCCAGGGCCATAAGCCCGTAATTTGACGGACGGTGAAACTGGAAGGTCTCATACTTCTATATAGAGTATGTTACAACAGTTCAAGCATAATGCATTAAAGTTACAACAGTTCTCATACTTCTATATAGAATATGTATATGTGTATGTGTGTGTGAATCGTTACTAATTTTACTATAAAAAATTACTCACAAGTGCTACTTTGAAACTTTAATTAGCCATAAGGCCATCTATATTTTTTTATGCATCTAAGGCCACTTATATCTTTACATTATTTTTTCTCTGACGATTTTGCCCTTACCTAAGAAAACCAATTGCATAGGCTTTATAGATCTCTCTCTATCGAAGAGAGCTTTTGTCTGTTGCCAAAAAAAAAAAAAAAAAAAAAAAGCTCTCTAATCTCATTTTGAACAGATTTTGGATCTTGCCGGGCCTCTTCCCCAAGCACTACGACACCGGCAAGTCGTTGCCGGCGGCCTTCTTTTGCCTCACCGACTCGGCCTACCTGTATCTGACTTGCGACTCGAAGATCCACAGCGCGAACAAGCTCCCGTCGCTCCACCAGGGCGTGTAGATGTTCTAGGTCAGTCAACAAGCTCCGGCCGCCGTCACGTGCAAGGCCGACGCCGCCGTCCTCTGAATTTGGTGTTGGTGTGCTTCCGGATCGCATTCTCAGTGTAGATCTGAGCACTGTTGGCTTTTCTCGGTGTTTCGCCATCGACGTTCCTCGCGTTCTCATGCTTCTTCTGGACTTGTCTCGGCTTCGTCGTCTCCAAGCCTCGGATTCGTCGTCTCCAAGCCTCGGCTCCGTCGTCTCTCAAGTAATTCACATTTTCCATTTCGTTTGAATTTGAATTCGTAGCTGCAAATTATTTTGAAAACCTCAATTTTAATTGCCTGGTGAAAACTATGAAGTAATCGATCGTAGTATATTTGGATTTGTTTATGATGAGTAGTATTCAATGCTATAGGTTCTTAGAATCGTATCAAAATTGAAAAATGCATTTTGAGGTCTTCTAGCTTACAATGCATTCCATGTTAGGTTCAAAGGAAGCGAGAAGATTGACATTCTGGCTATTGCCATTTTATATTGATTGATTTTTGTCTTATCTTATATGCTATTGCATGTATGTTAGTAGAATACTACTACTGTATCAAGATTTGTGTTCATATATATATGTTTGTCTGGTTGGCAGTCAGATTGATTCTTTTATTATTCTATTTTACTTCACTTTTGTGGAAAGCCAACAAAGTTTGTTATCTTTATAGCCAGAATCTTAAGTTTTATGCTCTGTTTTTATTAATGATGGTCCATTTGGGTTCCAATGGTCCTCTTCTGTAATTGGATTTCTGGACTAATTTGGTTTCAATAGTATATTTGGATCGAACTTCTGTTTATGATGAGTTCCATAGTTTGCAAACGTTTAATTGTAGTTTGCAATTATGATAATTCTTGAAAAGATCACAATACAGTTTTTAATTCTCAATCATTTCTTGTTTGCAATTTGTGTTACACTATCAACATGTATAATTAGCTGGTTTTCTGCAATCAGTATCTATGTCAATGCCTCTTTATTATTGGTTCAATAGCTTTGTATATATGTTATAGTGGTTTTCTGTGACTGTTATAGCGGTTTTTCAACACAATGATAATAGCAATCTATCCATATGTTAGTAGCTTTTCAATTTGATGTCAGTACTCAGTAGCTTTTTTGCTTTCATTTTTATTGATTTGAAGTCATTACCTCTCTATAACTGTTATAGTGGCTTTTTAACACAGTGATAGTAGTTTTCTATATCTATGTTAGTATCTTTTCAATATGATGTCAGTAACTTTTTTATTTTTATTTTTATTGATTTCAAGTGGTCTTTTGTTAATAGCTTATCAAATTTAGAAAAGCATGATTCTGAATTAAATTTAATTTTCTTTTTGTTATGATTTTGTATCTCTAGCATTTCTTGTTTGGGATTTTTGTTACACTATCAACATGGATAATCAGCTGGTTTTGTGCAATCAACATGTATGTCAGTAGATTTTTATTACTGGTTTAGTAACTTTGTACATGTGTCATAGTAGCTTTCTGTGTCTATGTCAGTAGATTTTTAGATTGCTTGTTTTTAGTCTACATTTTAAATACTAATATTTTGTTGTATCTTCTTGCAGAATTCTTTCCCTTTACATTTGCAATAGTAGATTCCGAAAATCATGTGAATTTGAGTACTGAACCCTCCATTTACCAAGAGATTATCCGGCCAACCAAGAAATGTTGAAATGAAGTCTAATGCTGAAGGTGGCAAAATAATGTCTATGGTTAGCGTGTAGTGTGGTAGAGCTTGACAGTAGTTTTATACAACTATTGTAATAGATTTTCACAACTATGGTAGTGGTTTTTTACAACTATGATAGTAGCTTTTTACATAATTATATCATTGTTGAACCCTGCATACTTTTTATAGCATTGAATATGTTTTCATTTCTCAATTGTAGTAGCTTTTTTATTTTGGTTGTATCCTTTAGATTTCCATATCTTTGTTAATCTTTGAGAATGACTTTTTCAGTCTCTCAGAGTAGCTTTTGTTTTGCTTAGTTATTGCTTTTGGCATTGTTAGGAGTAACTTTTGATGATGGTGAGAGCAGCCTTCTAATGTTGGTGACAATAGTGTTTGTTGGTGGTGAGAGTAGCTTTTGGTATTGGTGACAGTAGTTTTTGTTGGTAGAGATAATAGTTTTTGGTTTCGTAGAGCGTAGCTTTTGTTAGTGACAGTAATTTTTGTTGCTGGTAACAGTAGCTTTTATGCCTCGTCGGAAATCTCACCAGCTTAGCTTTTGTTGCTGGTGACAGTAGCTTTTGTGACCTCGTTGGAAATCTCAACAGTGTAGCTTTTGTTGCTTGTAATAGTAGCTTTTGTGACCTCACCGGAAATCTCACCAGCGTAGCTTTTGTTGCTAGTGACAGTAGCTTTTATTGTTAGTAATAGTAGCTTTTGTGACCTCGCCGGAGGTTGCCGGAATGATCATCACAGTAGCTTTTGGTGTTAGTGACAGTAGATTTTGTGATCGCCGGAGGTTGGCCGGAGAGCCGCCGGAAGTTGGCCGGAGACCTCACCTGAGAGGAGAGAGAATAATTGTTGACTTTTTACTCTAGTGGCATATATGTAAATATGTTGGTTTTTGTATCCAAAATATAACACATTTTTTAATCTAGTGGCCTTATGTGGGAAAAAAAATAGTTGGTGGCCTTATGACTAAAAAAACATTCAAATATGCACTTATATGTAATTAACTCATTTTACTAATGGCTTTATTTGTTGATCAGAAATTAGACATGTCCACTTATGGTTGTGGGTTCTCATAGTTTCACTCACAGTATGTAAATAAATCGCAAATATGGTCCAAGTAATAAATGCCCAAGTCTCTTTTGGATCCCAATTCCAATAGGATCCCCATGCTTCATTAGCTCATAATGCTCCCGAAAGAATACCTATGGTTCAAAGGATAAACCCTTACGATAACTTCATCGATCCAATTGTTGAATGAATTGATAATGAATTGATGATTCTTGTTTTAATTGTAATCTCTAATAGTATCTTTAAATATTTCTTTGTAAATAAAGTCCGACCTGGCCCGAAAAAAATGAAGATTACTAGGTTCGGCCTAAAAAAGCCCTCAAGGCCTTCTTTATAAAGACGAGCTTAAATTTGACGATTTACAATAAAGTCAGACCTATTATTATTTAAAAATATAATAAGATCTTACCCCAGCTTGACAATGAGGCCTATCTCAAGCCCAGCAGCCGCATGTTCCATCATTGAACATAACATAATTTTTTTAATTTGGTATTTATTTTGATTAAATGGGGACCAAACGGCAATGTACGCTCTAGGAAGTACTATCCAATATCTAGGATATTCACACAAGTATCCAGCAAAAAGGAAGTAACTTGTGCCACACTCCAATCTCAACATCCAATTGATCATAACAAATTTCAAAGCTTGAAGAAAATTGATTCTCTGACAGAGTGAGACTTCAAAAATGTGCACGTTGGAGAAGAAAGGCGACATCTTCATCCTCACGCTAACTGGGCCAGGTGAGCATAGGCTCAACCCAACTCTACTGGATGCAATCCAATCCGCTTTAAACACCGTCCGAGCCGCCGCCACGTCATCCTCCGTAGCCCTGATCACCACCGCACACGGCAAATTCTTCTCCAACGGCTTCGATCTGGACTGGGCCGGATCGGACAAAGCCCGAGGCGAGCTCATGGCCTCGAAGCTCCGGTCGGTCGTGGCCGACTTCATCTCCCTCCCGTTGCCGACCATCGCCGCAGTCACCGGCCACGCCTCCGCCGCCGGCTTCATCCTCGCGCGATGCCACGACTATGTTTTTATGAGGAAGGACAGGGGGTTCGTCTACATGAGCGAGATGGATATCGCGCTTGTGATTCCGGCTTCGGTTCACGCGCTGATTAAGAATAAGGTCGGGTCGGCGGCGGCGCGGCGCGATTTGATGCTCAGAGCGGATAAGATGACGGCGGCGGTGGCCGTGGAGAAGGGGATTGTTGACTCGGCGGTTAATGGCGCGGAGGAGACCGTTGAGGCGGCGGTTAGATTGGGGGAGGAGTTGGTTAGGAGGAAGTGGAAGGGACACGTGTACGCTCAGATTCGCCTTGGCTTGATGTCGGAGGTCTTGGAGGCGATGCGAAACCATGACAGTCCTAGATCCCTACTGTAGAGATTGAGTCAGGCCGGCATGCATTTGCTCAGAGCCCTAACGGTTATTGGATTTGGTTGGATACAATAAATATGGGGCTTTGTTGGATTAACTTTTGTGTTTGTAATCGGTCCAATTCGTGTAATATTATGATGGTTGTGAAATAAGATAATTTTTATTGCAATCTTTTAATGTACTCATTAGATCTCGTTTATTTTTTAATTATTCAATAACATATGTGTCCTTATACAAAAAGAGCCAAAGACTACAAAGTTTGAACTGGTTCATACTGACGTGTGGGGGCCTTTACCTGTACAATCTCTAGGAGGCTCAAGGTACTACGTGACACTCATTGATGAATTTGTGATTACAGACAACAAATTAATAAGGAAAATATTTTTCCCTCTATTAAGAATTATCATAATGGAAACACATTTACAGTACTTTAATTATTCATTTCCATTTTAGTTCTTATTTCACATTTCTCATTTTCTTTGTTTATAAAAACTTTTGAAGAAGAAAAAACAAGAGAAAATGCATTCAAAATTACGTGGTGAATTATATAAATATAATACAATGATGCAAAGTATTATAAGGATCATGAAACATGAGATCGATAGCCTTCATGTAAACTAACCAAATAAGTTTGTGAAGCGGCATATAAGACAAAAATAAATGATAAAAAAATAGAGCATGAACAAATTTAATATTGCAACCTATGTAGAATCCAGCATGCAACCATAAACCATAAAATTAAGCTTTGAAAATCCATAATTAAGCATGAAATAGTAGGCTTGAAAAACCCATGATAAATTTCTGTTAATTAGTTATGCTATCTTTTTTCAATAAAATCTCATATATTTTTTTTTAACAATATCAAGTTTCTTTGTGGTAAATAAATAATTAAAGGAGCATTAAAACTCATCTTTAATGCTCCAAGACATTTTCTTTTATGACTAAGGTTAAGTTAGGTATTTAAAACTTAAAAGAGATTTACTCAACAAATTTTACTTTTTAAAACGCAAATAGAAGGTGTAAAGAGATAAGAGGTCAAATGAGCAAATATAGAGGTCCCAATAGAAAAACTCGTGAAATAATAACAGTTCTGTTAAGGCTACTTAAGAATTTTTTTTTAATAAAAAATAGGATCTAATAAATAAAACTTTGTCAAATTAGAGTGAACAATCACTATTACACAATAGTGTCATCCTTATTAACGAGTGATAATATGTGTATAAGGTTCACATTTAAAAAATATATATATATTATTTTACGTTAAAATGAAACCAGAGAGTTTAGTCTCTAAATTCGATTGAGATGCTTACATTTTGTAACGTTTAAGATGAAATTATATAAAATTTAGTTTCAAACTTTGATAGAGTTTTGGCACCCTTAGAGCACACAAGGTTTACAAGGTTGTGTCAGTTGACATGTTAATATGACACTCAACATACTTCACGATGTTAAGTAAAAATGAACACAAATAGTTTACAGGCATATCAAAACATTTGTTCAGTCAATTTTAAGCTTGCTCAAATAGTGGTCAAAGCCCTAGTTACCCTGTTTTTCATACTCCGAGTCTGAAATAAACATTAAAAAATGAGTAATTTTTGAATTAGCCATGACTTGGATTATTGGATATGATGTTTATGGAATGTTTTTTTTTTAAAAATAGCAAAAGAAATCCAGTAGGGGCATTCACAGAAATTCCTTGTATCTGGAAACAAAACCCTAGTGCCCACCATTACAAAGCGTAGATTCCCAACTCACCCCATTCCCATTAAATTAATACACCAACGGAAAAATTAACCCAGGAAGCTAAAAAGCGACAAAAACACCAGAATCCAGTGCTCTTCTGTGTCCGGGCCAACTTTCATAATCCCGAAAATGCCCTTATTCCCACTACTAAAAAGGTGACAAATTCTAGCGCATGCCAGCTAATGAGTCCTCATAAAACCACGCCAATACGTACAGCTAATCCCAAAATTAAGAAGCAAAAAAAAAAAAATTTCAATTCAGAAAACGAAAAAGAAGAAGAAAATTACAGCTCTCTCTATTCCTCTGATTCATTTCCAAGTTCAATGAACGAACGAACCCACTCGGATTCGTTATAATCCGATTCCTCAAATGTAGAGTTTCACCACGGTGAAGCCCCACTGCAGAGAAAGCGTTAGAGAGAGCAAATCCGAGTTTTCGAGTGTGTGTTGGATTCGGAGCGGGACCCGATGTCGTCGGTCTACAGTCCGGGACGGAGCCCCGGGAGTTCGAGGCTTCAGGTGGCCGGCGGAGGAGGAGTGGGAGGAGTTGCGAGGCTGAGATCTTCGTCGATGAAGAAGCCGCCGGAGCCGCTGCGGCGGGCGGTGGCGGATTGTCTGGCGTCGTCGGCGGCCAGCTTGCACCATGCCAGCAGTTCGTCCTCTGTGCTGCTCTCCGAAGCTTCGAGAATTCTGAGGGTGAGTGAATTCTGTGTGTGGTTTCGCGGTTTCTGATTTCGTTTTTTTTTTTTTTTTTGGATCTTTGAAATGCTGGCTTGGTTTGTGGAATCTAGGTCTCACTGTGTGTGTGATTTGGGTTTGAATTGGTGGAGTTTGGATGAGTTGAGTGCTTATGGAGCTTTGAACTCTGTTTGAACAATAGCAGAGATTAGAACAGAAAAGAGATAGTAATTAAATGTGGTTTACCCAATTTAAGCACTTGTTGCTGGCTTAGATTACTTCGTTGCATTTAGTTTTAATTGGCTTCTTTAGTTATCTATGATGGGGGAAAAGTGGAAATGCAATTTTGTTGCACTTTGTTTGAATAGTTTATTATTTTTATAAGAGCACTTTGTTCGATTTGTTACCCATCTGTAGAATTAAGAACTCCCCAGAGTTAATTTGTAGTTTTATTTCTTTGGTAAGAATTGTTTCGTAACGGCAACAAGAGAAGCTGTTTCTGAAGTGGTTTCCTATTATTGGTTTTGCATGGAGCTGTTTAACTGTATTCTCTCGATGATTCGGGATTACATATTAGCATTTGCAATTGATTTGATGCTCTCTTTATGTCTTAAGTAAAATGTCAGCACTTTTTTATTGATTAGTTTTCAAAAGTTCTGGTTAAAGAGGACATCTAGATATCACTGCCCCACTTGGCTTGAAGTAGCAATTATGTTATTTGAAATGGAAGCTCTGTTCATTTTGTAATTACATCCAGCTTTTATTGCCCTTTCTGGATACTGGACTGTCCAGTTATCCAGGCAGGTAGAGCTGACATCTTATTGAGATGTCTTTATCATGTCGTTGCTCATCTTATTCGATTGACTTGCATGAGCTGCAATTTCACATTTCACAAATTAAACTTATGATTGGCAGGATTATCTAGCATCCCCAACAACGATGGACTTGTCTTACAATGTGATTTTAGAACATACCATTGCTGAGAGGGAGCGCAGGTAACTCCTGTAGGTAACTCTTATAGGTTTTCTCTTCTTGATTTAACTTGAATGCTTCATGCAATCCAGCAACAGGATAAACAGAATGTTTCTAGGAATAGTGAGAGAATTTATGATCCATAAATTATTATGCTTGTGTCAAACCAAGTGTGAGTTCACATGTGCATACTCGTGAAACTTCAAGTTGGGGGTAAATTTTGTGGTTTAGCTTATGGTAAAGAACTATTGATAAAGAGCTTTTGTGGCATTTAGTATAAGTTGAAGATATGTACAGAGTAAGAATAGATAATGCACTCACACTCACATAACACACCAAGGGAATTTAATAAGATTACAAATTTTTTTATACACATATGTATGTGTGTCTGGCTGTATATACATCTATTGTCTTCCAAATGCATGTAAATTGTCTCCATTTGCACTTGCTAATCATATCTTGATTTTTGCCAATGGATTTTCCATCAAGCTCTGTATAAAAAATAGTTGTTATGGTATAGATCCTTTTTCCTGATGTTGGTTTTCTTTTATGCCAGCCCTGCAGTTGTTTCAAGGTGTGTGGCACTTTTGAAACGCTACCTCCTAAGGTATGTTCTATATATCTTGAGATATTTTTTTCCTCTATTGATCTCATTGGATTTAAAAATTAAAGATACCATGTAGACAATGTTGTATCTCACCCTTGTTGCACCAGTTATTCTAACATGTGTAAATTTTGTTTTCTTTTCTGTTTGGTGTTGATTTTGTTATTTTTAGTGTTTTTAAATTCAGAGTTTTGAGACATGCTTTTGTTTTACTTTGAAGGTACAAACCCAGCGAAGAGACATTACTGCAGATTGATCGGTTTTGTATAAACACTATTGCCGAATGTGATATTGGTCCAAACCGGAAATTGTCTCCATTGTCACAATCATTTGCGTCAACAGCATCTACAAATACTCCCCCTTTGTCTGTACCTAGTCCTGGGACTCTTGTGAAGTCATTAAACTATGTGCGGTCTCTGGTGTCTCAACATCTTCCAAGGCGATCATTCCACCCGGGTGCTTTTTCTGGAGCCCTGTCTGCAACAAGACAATCCCTTCCAAGTTTGTCTTCTTTGTTGAGTAGATCCTTCAATGGGCAGCTAAGCCCTGCACACACTGGGGAACCTTTGGAGAATAAAGACGTCACTACTATGTCTATTTTGAACCTATCAAATATTGAAAAGGTTGATGGAATGAAAGATCTTGAATACCTCGCACTCGACGTTCTCAGGTGGCGCTGGCTTGGAGAACAGCAGTCATCATTATTGCTAACTGAAAGGTACACACAGAAATGGCTTGTTACCTTCTAACTCTGCGGGTTGTTCTTTATCTCCTATTCAGTTTTCAGTTTTAGTTTGTCTTTATGTTAGCTTTCTTGTATTGCTTATAAATTAACTCAAGTACTTTACATGTTCCATCGTCAAGTGATCGCGTTGTAAATTCTCAAGAAATGAGAACATATAATCTCCTAGAAGTAGGTGCAGCAGCTCTACTTGTTGGAGACATGAAAGCTAAAATGAAAGGTCAACCTTGGAAGTTTTTTGGAACTGCTGATATGCCTTATCTTGATCAACTGTTGCAACCTTCACCAGTAACCGCAATTACCGATTCTTCCGCTGCACGTGCCCACTTGAGGGCAATAACAGCATCAAAACGCACTAAATCCGGCCCTAGTCAGATATGGTATGCCATTCCATCTTCTATAATCTCTATGACATCTTTGGTGAACTTTGTTCGACATTTTCAAATAGAAGGACTCCGATGCAAATTGAATTCTTTAATTTTGTTGCATAGATAAAATTACCACAGGATAGAAACATGAAATCTAAAGATATTTCTTGTATGATTAGTGGCCTTTGAAGATACTTATTTTACTACCGAGGGTGTACACTGTACATTTAAGCTAATCTATTGTTAATCCCTGTTTTCAGAGGCTTATTAGTTAACTTACACTCACAGTCATACATCATATGAAATTATAACTTTAGCATGATAATGAAGTTTGATCAAACAAATGCTGTTCTGAATATTTTAAGTGTAAAATTTCAGGGACGAATCTCCAGTGAGCACATTTCGTCCCAGGGCTAAACCGCTATTCCAATATCGTCACTACAGGTAACAAATAGGAGATTGGTTGTTTTACAAGATCCCTTAATATTCTTGATTCCTTGGAAATACTTTTTGATGTTGGCTGTGAGTGTTGTTATAGCACTCGTGTCTTTTGAATTGATATTCAAGTAGCTAGCATTTTTGTTCCAGTTTACTTTCTCTCACCATATTTTTTATGTGGATCAGTGAACAACAACCCTTGCGCTTGAATCCAGCTGAGGTTTGTGAGGTCATTGCTGCAGTTTGCTCTGAGGCATCTTCACCAACTGCTAATGTGATGACATTATCATCTAGATTAAATAATAACTATGGAAAGCCGTCAATGGATGCAGCAGTGAGCGTCTTAATCAAACTTGTTATTGACATGTATGTTTCCATGACTACGGCCAGTAATATTACAGTCATTCTTGATGTCCTACTTCTATTTTGTGTGATTGTGTGTGTAACTCCCTCCCTCTCCATGTTAATGTCCCATTTTCTGCTTTTTGCTCTAATTGCATACTATGTTGTGTTCGGTCATGGATAGCAGTCATTGAAAATCTCTTTTTGTAGGTATGTTTTGGATTCTGGGACTGCTGCTCCTCTCACTTTGTCTATGCTTCAGGTGATTACTGGTTGACTTTTTGTGATTGGAATATGTGCCTCTCTCCCTCCCTCTCTCTCCCCACACCCCCCTCTGACTTTTTTCATCATTCCAATTGTTTTTCTGTTTTTTTGTATGATCTTTCAGGAAATGCTTAATTCTCCAACAGCAACATGTAGAGTTCGTGCATTTGATTTCATTCTGAACCTTGGAGTTCATGCTCATTTACTAGAGCCAATGGTTACGGATGATGCTTCCACAATTGAAGAAGATTATTCTCAAGAATCATATTTTGACAGTGAAGCTAAGCTTGCAACACAAGAAATGAGAAGATCAGATTCTGTTTTGATGGGCAGCTCCTCAGCTATTGATAATTTTGAATCATGGATTTTAAATATTTTATATGAGATTTTGCTTCTTCTTGTTCAGGTATAGTTTCTTTTATATTTGAATTATCTGCTTGGGTTACATTAAGAAGCTACAAAATAGTGATGTTAACTTGTCTTTATTTTTCTGATCCTATATATATTGTGAACCCTTCTTTTATTATTGGAAAAATTGGAGGCATTTTTTCTAAGATGCACTCTTCTTTAGTATTTAGTAAAACATTGATAAATATGCATCTAGATATGAGTCTTTATTGGGAGACAGTTTGTTGTTTCCATTCAATCTGTATTATGATATTTTCTGCCAACATTCTCTTTGCTTCATAGTTTAGTTTTGGACTTAAGAAAATTTATTACATTTAATTGCTTGTTTCTTTTTCTGGTTTGCGGTTTATCTATTACTGGATTGCAATTGATGAGATTTATTTAGTGATTAGTTTATAGTGGATTTCAGAAAATGTTTTTTTTTAAAATTAATTAATTAATTAATTTTTTAATTAGGATAACTTGGTCTACAGAAAATAAATTATTTTCTCCATCTTGAAGATGGGGTTATGAGGAGGGTCAGTTGAGTCAAAGAATTAGGGAAATTGTAATTGTTTTTTCTTTTTGAAAGCGATAAGAAAAGAAAAAGTAGGCATGAAATAAGATGAGTTGGTGGAAGGAAACTTGGTACTGTTGGGCTTATTGTAGTGAAGAAGGCATATAGTTCACCAAATGAGTTTGTATATATATATATATATATATATATATATATATATTGGTCAAAGAGTTTGTATATTTTGAATGACAAAAATATAACTAGTTTCCAACTATAAAGTAAAATGTCATAGTTGATAGATTGCAATTAAAACATAGCTCCTACTCGATCAAAATTACAAAACTAAATGTAATATCCCTAAATGCTTGGACAAATTACAAAGATGCCAAACATCTGTTCCTTTCCCAGTGAAAATGCACCTCTCTTATCTTAATAAATTTTGCGGTATCTTTCCACCCTAACAAGCACTTTAGAACAAATTTCACTATGCATCAATGTTTCAATTTATATCTCTGTTGATCAATGCAGATATTGTCATCATTCTTTAACCTTTAGTTTTTCCGTTCTTGTAGATAGAAGAGAAAGAAGAATCTGTATGGGCTTCTGCTCTTAGCTGCTTGCTTTATTTTGTCTGTGATAGAGGCAAAATATTGAGAAACCGGATAAATGGACTTGACATAAGGGTGAGATATTTTGCAATTTTTATAAAATCATACTGCAAGGTTTACGAATATTCAACTGTGAGTCTGTTTTTATTAGTGTTTATTTGGAATTCTTTCCAGTATTCTCCTGGTGTATGTTGTAACACCATCTATGCCTCTAGATGTAAGGTTACTCTCAATGGGGCTTATTACCTTACCAACAAGAGTTTAGTAGGAATGGTCAGCCTCATGGGCTTCTCGCATGTGGTCCAGGGTTCATACCCCCTACCTAGCCATATGATATAGTTTCCTGCCGCCTAAAGATTGTAGGGTTTGGACACCCAGTCAGCGAAAGCGGGCTTGGGGATTCCTGGGTTTCAAAAAGAAAAAGAAAAAGAAAAAGAAAAAAGAGAACTGGTTTCTATAAATTTACATATCCTGATGCCATGATTACTATCATCTACAATGCCATTTACTGATTCATTTATATCCCAACAGTTATGAGTTTCTATCTTGATTGTTGTTTTAATGTCTACTTTTAGGTTGTTAAGGCGCTACTAGTAATTAGCAGGAAGAATTCTTGGGCAGAAGTAGTTCATTGCAAGCTTATTAGCATGTTAGCAAACATGTTTTATCAAGTACCTGAAGAAACCGATGAGACTGTCTCAAGTACCCGTTTATTTGTTGTGGAGCAAGTTGATCTGATTGGTGGAATTGAGTTTATTTTTCTTGAGGTATGCTACTAATTTTTCTTGACACTGAAATCAATAGTTAGAAGCTTGAATGCTTGATTATAAGAAAAAAAGATTCTGAAGCTACTGAATCCGAAGCATAGAACTAAGGGCCCTTGGTAATCAGAATATTATTATCATCTGCGTTGTAAAGAAGTTCCATTATCATTGGTGAGGTCAAACAACACTTCAATAATCTGATGTAAATGATTACTTTAGCTGATTGATGAATGGTGATGGATCTGTTTTTTCAAATAAGATTTATTGAAATGCTTATGTAATGTATTCTTGTTTTATGAAACCAAACTATAAAACTTTCTGTATGGTTTTGTTCAACCAGCAATATCTAATTCCAAGCCATGATGCTTGTGCGATGCAGTATTCACTAGCGAAATCAAGGGATGAAAGAAGAAATCTGTTTTTGGTGCTTTTTGACTATGTTTTGCATCAAATTAATGAAGCATGCATAGCTACAGGAGGCACGGAGTATAGTGATGATGAGATTCAGCCTCTTGTTGTTCTTCTCACAATGGCTGATGCGTCTGAAGCCGTTTATATCTGTATTAAGCTTGGGGTGATAGGCATTGGGGAACTTATGAGGAATTCTATTTCTGATGCCTTGTCTAGATATCCAAACAGTGAACGGCTAAATATGGTATGTATCAAAAGTGTGTGTGCGGTGTGTTTGAGTTGGTGTTTGTGTATGTTTCTCTATAAAGGAGGGGAGCTGCATTCTTCAAAAGTTTTGTCACTGGAATATTTAAGTCAATTATGTTCCTACCCAGCTTGTCTTCTGTGAGCTTTTTCATCAGCCTGTTTGCTATCTATTGTTGGCATGGACAGAGGTGAACTGACTGATGAGCTCTTAGGGAGTTTCACGTATATCATATTTTATTCACACTTGTTTCGATAAATATGCATTTGGTTTTCCCCTCTTGTAAGTGGTAAATAGGTGTGTGGTTTCTACTGGAGGTTTTCACTAATTTCAGAGATTGTTGGATAGTTATTTTTGTTTCTATAATTTTGAAGTCAATTAATCTTTGTTAATGTGCTGCTTCTAAAGTTTATTCAACTTTACAGCTGTTGGAGAGTGTACTGGAGAAATTTGGTGCAACCATTAGTTCATTTACTCATTTGGACACGGAGTTCTTACATATGATGCAAATAACAAAATCCTACAAGTCTTTGGATAGCATTGAAGGTGCAGTTTTAAGAAATGGTGTTGGCATGAAAGCAAAGCTCTCATGGGCCATTTTGCATTCCCTACTTCATTCTGGGAATATTGCTTACCATCGGAATGCGTATGTCTGGTTAGCTGACCTGCTTATTGCAGAAATTAGTGATGAAAGGAATTCAAGTATATGGTCAAATATTAAAAACATGCAGCAGAAAATTTCCCATGCTGTTGTTCATGATTCTGCAGTTGCTTCAGACATTCCTTCAGATGTTCCTCTGCCCATTTCTCTTATGTGTGGTCTTTTGAAGTCAAAGCACAGCATCATCAGATGGGGTTTTCTGTTTGTTCTTGAAAGGCTTCTCATGAGGTGTAAAATTTTGTTAAATGAAACTAAAACCCAGCAATCACATGACAGTGATGTTGGGAATATACACAAGGATAATCGTCTTGAGAAAGCTAATGCAGTGATAGACATCATGAGTAGTGCCTTATCCTTGGTTTTTCAGATTAATGAGACAGATCGCATGAATATTTTGAAGGTAATTGCTTAAGGACTAGAAATCTCTTGACTAGATCTTATGCATGTGGTCTTTCAATTCCAGAGATGCATATAGTTACAAATCAGGGGGATGCGACTGTAAAGGCTTCTAATATGCTTAACAGTTTTTAGCCCTTTTGACTGCAATGCTTGGAGAACGCATATGGTGTGGTACTTATGAAAATCGTTAGAGAAATGATGTTGTAGGGACATGGACTTCTCTTTTGCCCCGCTGTAGGGTACAACGAGAACCTAAAATATTTGTTTGTGCATCATATTAGGTATTTATTAATGCTAAATGACATTAGTAGAAGTTGACGACGCTTCACATTTTGACATTACTTTTTTGAAAAAAAAAAAGGTTTATTGGCTGTTCTGTCAGGTACTGTTTTCTGTCAAAAGAATGAAAATTCATATTTAGTTATCCTAGTGTCAATCTGTTTCTCAACAGTATTGGAGAATTGCATGTCGCGTTCCCCTAACTTTTATCTTGTTTTAAACAGATGTGTGACATACTATTTTCTCAATTGTGCTTGAGAGTTCCTCCTGCAAGTGCAACAGAGGTAGGAGATGATGTGCAACGTGGTAGGGTTCTTTTTCGCATGGATGGTAATAAGAAGGTTGATGATAAGGAGAGTTACCAGGATGCTTTTACCGAAGAAACTAGTGGCAGATCTGGCCCGGGTAACAACAATCCTGTAGAACATGAGACAGAATCGATGGCTGCACTGCTTCTTCGAGGACAAGCTATAGTTCCCATGCAATTGGTTACACGTGTTCCTGCTGCTTTGTTCTATTGGCCATTGATTCAACTTGCTGGTGCAGCTACAGATAACATAGCGTTGGGTATAGCCGTTGGAAGCAAGGGACGAGGGAACCTTCCCGGGGCCACATCTGACATACGGGCTACCCTTCTGTTACTTCTTATCGGTAAATGTACTGCAGATCCTACTGCTTTCCAGGAAGTTGGTGGGGAAGAATTTTTTAGGTGATTCTGGAATTCCAGGCTTTCCTTTGATGAGTTTTCTTCTTATTATTTACTTTTTTATTTTATTTTATTTTTGCTATGTGACTATGGCTGATATACGAGTAGAAAACAATTCAGGGAACTCTTAGATGATACAGACTCGAGGGTAGCATACTACTCCTCAGCCTTTCTTTTAAAGGTAAGAGTGTTTTTTCCCCTACAATGTACAAGTACCAAGTAGGTGGTTCAACCGATTCTGCTAACCTATTAATTCTGTATTTTGCAGCGAATGATGACAGAGAAACCTGAAAAGTACCAACATATGCTTCAGAATCTCGTTGTTAGAGCTCAGCAGGTGAGCCTTGTTCTGTGTTTTGCATGCAGTCACTTTTTCAATATTAGTCCTTAAACAATATATGTGCTTTTTTGTCATAGATATTATTGTATTGCCAATTCTTTTAGTTTGATATGGTGGTGTTCAGAATATGCAATCATGAGAAAGAAACATTAAACTGTATGATGACATTGTAAAATTATGTACGAGCTACCACAGTTGGAAGATGTGATAACGTTGACCAGATTAATGAGCAACTACTGTAGATAGGATTCCTATTCCTTGTTGCTGCCTGTATGGAATGTTTCAAAGAGACTGAACCTTGTTATGAAACTATCTTACCCTTATCCCAAGTATACAAAGGCTTTGTAGTGAACTACTTATCTTTGAATATGTTTTTCTATTGCTGACCATGCTTGAAAGCTGCATTCCAGTTGTTCCATTTTAACCTTTATAAGGGTCATGTTATATGGCTGGCTAATTTCTAACTGTTAAGATTTTAAGGAGATTGCTTTGAATGATACTTCTTGCCTACACTGGCAGAAATATAGATCTTTCTCTCTTTGCTTTGAAGTCTGGTTGTCTCTTTATTACTCCATTACTGCTAGTTTTGAGTCTTTTGACATCTGTTTTCTCCATGCAGAGCAACAATGAAAAGCTGTTAGAAAATCCATACCTGCAGATGCGTGGCATACTTCAGCTGGCAAACGATCTAGGAACTGGGTTGTAATCTGGCAATGCAGATTTGTAAATGTTAATTCTCCTGGACCTTGTAGAAGGTGCTCCCAAGCACAGCTTCATGCTGCCACTGTAATGCTCATGCTATCTTGCGCTGTCACAATTTGGCAAGTTCAAAATGCATGATACTCATTGGGATCTGATTTCTGAATGTTCTTGAAAGAGATTCTAGCCAAAAAAATAAACCAGAGAGTAGAAGGTGCATTCATAGGTTGGATACTGCTGGAAATTTTGCCAATGGAACACAACGCTCCAAGATTGGCAATCGGGGGTTGTGTTTGCTAACATTATTAGAAAATGGTGAGCCAGATTGATATCTACTTTGCAGATCTTCCTCTCCAGATTATTGTATAGTTATGTAATAAGTTGTTGGGGGAGACGCTCTGTTTTGTAAAATATTAAGTTCATGTTCAGCTGAAGGATTCTCACTGGAGGCTTGTTGACAAAGAAGTTACAAGTTCGTTCAGGAAAGTTTTGGACATGTTTAATGCCGTTCTGCCTTTCATTCTGCCACTGGACATTGGGAGTCATGATTGCAGCCATGCAACTTATCACCAGGTACCACCACACACCTTCGATGGCAACGGTATATATGCAAATATATCAATTGCCAAAGTTATATATTACATCTATGATATAAGATGTTGCATCTAGTTGAACCGTCTAAATTTCTTCTTAGGTAATCTAATTGGTTACCTATTTCATAAATATTCAATTTTCTGAATATTCTGAATTTGGCATGATTGGGTTTGTTGTTGTGACATGATTATGACATAATGCTGTACTTGACTATATTTGTTCCTTCATCTCTTCTTATACGTTTGTTTTAAAAACATGTTCTTCTTTCCATGCAGGCAGTTAATGTGCATTACAGTAACGAGAGACTTGGAAGAAACTCTGGAAATTATACTCTGTACAGAATCAAGATTTCCATTTCCCTCCAAGCCTTCACCTAATTTTTTGTCATTCCTGAAGGCGATCTTGATGCTGGCTTTTATGAAGGCATACTCGATTATAACATTTTTTCGCATTCCCTAACATAAGAGTTTCATTATCCTGACAGCGACAAGAACGAGGACGTAATTGAATCGTGTCTCGTCTTGTATGTTCAGTGGGGACTCTATACGAGAGGGTTTTGGAGGGTAGACTGAATGCTATGATCTCTAATTCCATTTTATGTTGTGGGCATCACAGAGTGTCCGTTTTTTCAGGGCATCTCAAAGTGTGCATGCTATGATTTTTGGACCTGCATGGTTTATTTTTGACATTGTAAATAGGTTATTAAATCAGGTAGTTGATGATTGTTGTAAAATGGCTGTAGAAAAATTTTGCTCGTGTATGACATCAAAGTGATTGATTTTCTAAGAAAAGTATTGGTTTTAGTAAAATTTTTGCAATATTTGAAAACTTGATATCAGAGTATCAGCTGGGAATGCCAAACTCTCTCTCTAACTTTTTTTTTTTTGTTGTCTTCCACGATCAGGGAACTGACCATAGCAGTATAATTGTTCAACTTTTTATATATATTTGTATATATAGGTTCAAGGTTTTGTCTTTTGCGAGAAAAACTTTATTTTTATTTTTATTTTTATTTTTATCTGGTTTTCAACTGGAAAAAAGGTTGTGATGAATATCAGTCCAGAACAAAGTCAAAATTGCAAGTACTTTGCTATTCTGTTATCATCATCAATTGGGATGAGTACGTAATTTTATGAAAAAGGCTGATACGTAAAATACTGAATACTGAGTAATTACATAAAATGTCGATCAAAATGACGGTAAATCAGTAGGTGATTACAACTACTCACTAGTCATAGACTCATAATGCAACTAGTTACCAAACTCAGAGACTGCCTACCTAAACTGAGCAAATCTTCTCTCCGTCTCGGCATCCGTCTCTTTCCTCACCTCTGCTGTGGTTCCACCATAACAGATTCGAAAAGCGAGTTGCCATCATGGTGGACCATTCAAGTTCCGAATCTTCTCCAAAGCACCATTCTTGTCATAAACCCCTTGCAAAGAGTACACAAACACTTTCTATCCTTCCCCAACACCCTCTCTACTAAGAGCTGGTTCAGGGTGGTGAATTTCAGAGTTGGGGAACTTGATGAATATCAGTCGAGCTTCGGATCAAGTATTGGATGCAAGATCATTTGCCCACCCTCTGCAAAAGAAAATCTCCTATTAGAAGTTAAATCAGCAGAAGGACACACAAGCTAGCAGGATGTAGTATTAGACCAAAGGAACAATCCCGAGTCTAACTTCTCCGATGGCAGGTCATTGTTACAACCTTGCATACCTTCCCAATAATTCTAATAAGGTCCAGACGCTTGGAAGAGAAGCTCTTGACTCAGCTCCATCCTCGGCCCATGTGATTAACCAAAAGATTTTCTGAGACATAGCTAATCAGTCCAACTTGAAAACCAAAAACTTCAAGTTACGATCTAACATACAAAAAGGTATGCATATAGCTTACCAAACTCTGATAGTCTGATGCCATTCTGAATGCATCAAGCTTCAATATGAGCAGTACAAGTAGCCTGGTGCGATTCTCATCTACAATATATACATAATTTGATAAGACGCTCAACTGCTTGACTAAGCTACTCCAACCTCGGTATCTGATAAACGAAAAAGGTAAAGAGAAATTAGTAACATATCTAATCACTCCAGTATGAAAACGAAGAACTTCAAGTTATGCTATTATTATAATTATATACAGCTTACCGAATTAGCATCCCATCAGCTTGAAAACTCCGATGCCAGTCTTAATGCTTCAAGTTTCAATGTAGTAGCGTCTACAATATATGCCGAATTATGTAAATAGAGAAATTCTATAACCTGAATTTGAAGAGGATAATCAATTACAATTTATAAACTATCCAAGTATTTATTGAAAATTTTGTATCTGGAATGTCAGTGCAAGAGAAAGACAAACCTGAGGAGGTGAGGATCATCTTGTCCTTGAGAAGTCCAGAATCCTTTCAGCTCTATACATGACCGAGAATCATCATTTCCTGTATATAAGCAACTTAAATTTGCTAATAAGCCCAGAGACTTCATACACAAATCAGACATTGCAGACAAACATAGTAATCACACTGCTCTGCAATTACCTGTATGTTTAAGAAATCAAGCCGCAGAAGTAATTAAAGCTTGATAGGGAGTTCAGTTCAGTAAGTGCGGAAGCCATGAGCTGCCTAGCTAATAGCTACAAAGACGATGCTTGATGTTCAATTGATGTGAAGGTGCAAGAACAATGTAATGAAGATATTTGTTATTCGTACCTTCATTCCTGGAACAGTCACTGGTTCTGTGGCAGTTAATGTATCCGTCTTTGACAACAAGCAAGTCAACAGTTCTTCACTCATTTCAGCTCATGCTGTCTTTGTTAGGCGGACAAACTACGAGGAAGGTTCTGTGGATGAAGGAAGATGTAGTGCTTATCCTCTCTGCAGAAGTAGAGAAACTTTAAGGCAGGTTCAAAGATGTCGGTGATTCGATGTTAGTCTATCACTCTGTCACATTAATAGGGAAGTGAGACCTGTTTGGGAGTTGGTCGAGCTGGGATTACAATCAAATATTGGCAAACCATTATTCCCATCCTCCACCTAGGTACAACCAAACAACCAATGAAAGTTAAAAGCAATATCTGGTGCTCGATTTAGTGCGCTACTCATAATCTAACAGAACAATGTTCAGAGTCAAAAATACAGACAAGACAAATGCTCTCTAGTAATTGTATACAAATAAAAAGCGAGTAGGCATTTCTCAGAAAATACAGTTGCAACTTAAGTCACAAGTAACAGCAGTTCCATGCCGCAAGGCACCAGTTTATGATATAATAGCTTACCAAAGTACAATTCGATCATGCTTTCAACTCCAAGGCGATTTTAAATGCTTCCAGCATCGGTATTTATTAGCTTTACATGTATCTTGGTAAGATTTTCTTCTACATTAGATACAAAATCAGAGGACTTTAGTAACCTGAATCAAAAGAAAATAATAAATTCTAAACAACTTGTGTCAGAGGAAGCAGAATATTATTAACAGTATATGAAGATATAAGTTATAATCAGCAGAAAAGACACAGGCACAACCTAGGTAGACCAAAGAAACAATCCCAAGTTGAACAATCTTCTATGATGGCTCATAGTCACACCTCACACCTCAAAACCATGCATAGCTTCGTAATAAAGTCGAGACACTCGAAGAGATGCCTCAGCTGCTTGGCTAGGCACCATCCTTAATACATCGAATTAACCAAAAGGTTAAAAGCAATCTGTGATACCGAACCCAATAGATAATAAGTTGAACTCATAAATCTATGTGGAACAACATTGTTGCAGCAATGGGCTAAATGCTAATCTCAGTCTTCAATACATGGCAAAAGTGAATTTTCATGGAATGGACCTCATGGTCATATCCACTCTTTTCTTCCATACCTCGAATATCTTAAGCCAATAACACAACTCTTTCATGCCATGGGATCAATCCAGTTTGTAACATAGGCTTACTTAAGATGGTTATGAAAAATTACCTAGTTTAGGTAAGATAGCCTCATCATCAGTCGAATGGGTGACACAAAATAAGTTTGTAATTGCATGTTGTAATATTGTTGCTTGACATTTTACTGCAAGGAATGGTGGTTTGACTGCACCTACAATATATCAATTGGATTACGGTAAGAAACCTGCTTGAAATAATGTGAATATGAAGACACACTTGTCTTAAATAGTACAAGATGATTTTGAAAGAAACAGATATGAATCAAATAAAGCTGGATGCAAGAATTTCAAGCCAATGCCACAGACACTCAAAAACTCAAGAACTTCAAGCAAGTATATACAGGCATGTAGCTGTTTTGATAGTATACTTGTAACAGGCTTATGATACTGTAAATAATTAGTACTAGAAAGTCCATAAAAGTTTTTTGATATCAGTAGAAGTTTTGATAGTCATGTTACTTTACAGATTTCTATAGGAATTTTCTCTGCTCATCACTGTTTTTAGTTGGAATGACAGCACATATAACAATCTTGCACCCTATGATTTTCTATCTATATATTTTCCTTAAAATCAACTTATCTAAATGTAAAATAATAATAAAATCTGTTACTCATACCTTGATTATCCTCTCAGCACAAGTAGGGATCAGCAATTCAGCATACAGGCAAATTCGTATCAGCAAAAAGGAATAGGGAACTGAGACCTGGGCTGCGCTCCCAATCAAATATTGGATGCATGAGTACTTGCCCAATCCTCTGCAAAAAGGAATTAATCTCCTAGTGACGGGGGCCGGAAACAAAAGTAAATGAAGCAGGCTTTGTGTCTACAAGCAAATTACCCTTCTTTGATCTATCATGGCCACCCCACAGCTTGTCAAATGTAGGTCTGATTGGTGCCTCAGATGCATTGCTCCAACAGTCCAACCTAGGTACACCCAAATAACCAAAAAATTAAAGCAATCTGTGATCCTTAACTCAGTCTCACAGTCACAGTCTTACAGAGCCATATATGTGCCACAAACACACATGAACTGAGAACTTCAGGTTATGAGTTATGACATAGAGAGCTTATGATATTAGCATCGCATCAGCTTTGCAATTCCAAGGCCATTCTAAATGAAGCCTCAGTGTGAGCTGTACATGTATGTTGGTGCGATTTTCTTCTGCAATACATACATTAGTTAGACTTGGCTATATCTTGAATAAATAAATAAATGATAATTCTACGTAACATAAGGTTTTGTTCTGCTACCTAAAGATTTCTTTTGAATTATTCTGGAACTTTCCACACAACATGAAGAGTACCTGAGGGTCATCTCATCTTCAGGAGTCTAACCAACAGAAATTTGAAGCCTAACCTCCCAATTCCATACACAGAAGGGTGCTTGCAATCTTTCTGAAATGTACTTGATAGGGACTCAAGTTCCAGCATAAGAGGAAGAAGAGTATCATAACCAAACAGGAAGGTCTTCGAACTGGCAGCCTTCAGCACCCTCATGCCTTCTTTCAATGCTTTAAGAACATGTCTCTAACTGGTGCTGTTTGTAACCTCTTAAGCTCCTGACAGTCATGATCACCTATATCACACTCAAACATTAATCTCTCAAGAAAACCATCCGATGCATCATTCTCATCTCTATATAATGCATCAATATTCTCACTTCTTTTTCCCTGCTAATTACTGATAAACACCAAATATACTAAAACATGTAAATTTAGAATTCTATGGCAGGAGTTATGTACCTATATAAACAATGACGATATAACTTAGCCGAGCAGAAGGATACACAAGCTAGCATAACCTACTTAGACCAAAGGAACAATCCCAAGTTTAACTTCTCCAATGACAGCTCATTGTCACAACCTTGCATAGCTTCCCAGTAAGTCTAATAAAGTCCAGACAATGGAAGAGATATTCTTGACTAAGACCATCCTCGGTCCATGTAATTAATAAAAAGGTTTTACGTGACTTGCTAATAGTCCAACTTGAAAACCAAGAACTTCAAGCTATAATATAATCTACAGATTGGTACTTATGCAGCTTCCCAAATTCAGATGCCATGATAAATGCATGCAGCTTCAATACGAGCAGTACAAGTAGCCTGGTGTGGTTCACATCTACAATAGATACATAATAAATTAGAGGACTTATCTATAACTTGGTTTACAGAAGAAAATCGATAAACTACCAACTGTCGAAAGATTTGTGGGAAATTTCCCATCTGGAACGTCAGCACAAAAGAAAAACAAACCTTAGTGGTGAAGATCATCTAGTATTGGAATTGGAAGTCCAACAATCCCTTTAGCTATTCACGTGGCCATGAATCATCATCTGCTGTATAAAAGTGACTTAGCTTTGCTAAAAGAAATACAGAGACTTGGCATAAAAATCAGAGCATTGAAGTTGAGCATCTGAGGAAGCACATGTATGACCACCTCAAGTGTTTGACCTCTTTAGCACCCTCCTAGGTTTGGTCTATGCTATAACTCTGCTAGCTCATGCTCAACTAATCACTGATGTGCTTGAACTCCTTGAAGGGTAGGGGAAGACAATGCCTGATGCTCAATTGATGTTTCCTTGTCCCCTCCAATATTGGACATGCATCTCTAGAATACATAATGGTAAAAGAAATGATTCAATTATAAATCCAAAGATACATATATAACTAAGAGTCCCATGTGATACAAAGAATAACAGATAAGTGCATATATTAAGCTCACTAGGTTGAAATATATGTATATATATATGACGAATGATAGAGAAATGTGCTTGTTTCAAGAGAAGCTGAAGCCTGGACTGTGACGAATGATAGAGAAATTACACATGAATCCAAATTAATAAGAAATATCCAATTAAATGAAGCAACTGTTACTCTAAACATTGAATCAAATGTACCTTTGAGATGCGTCATTCAGAAACGCCTTCTATCTTGATGGTTGGGATGTGAGAAATCTTGGCCCACTCCTCACCTATTCCTTGTCTGTAAAGGTCTCGGAGAATTGGAGATGCCCTGATGTGCAATTTCTGTAGTGGTGTCTTCCATAGGAAGTCCGGCAGTGCTTTTAGGTAGTCGCAGTACTCAAGTGTCAACTGAGAGAGGCATGGCATGATTGTAATATTATTATTTTCCACTCCTACCCACTCTTCCCATGAGGACACGAGCATGAATTCGAGTTGTTTAAGCTTGGGGAATGATATGAAAATGGAAGACGACGAGGAGGTTTGCCCATCATCTATTCCCAAAAACTCAACTCCTACCTTTCTGACTCCATCGTGAAGGTGAATAAACAATGATTCAAGGGACTCCAGTTTCCCTAAAGGAGGCAAAACCCCACAGTTGCAATAGTTAAGGGTGAGCACTCTCAAGCAGTGTAAAGACGACAACCAATGGGAGAAGGCGCTGCCTCCATACCCATGGATGTATAAAGATTCCAAACTTGGATGCGGCTCTAAGCCATTCATTATTTTTCCGTCATCACCCTCGGAGAACACTAGTTTCAAGTGCAGGAGGTGAGCCTTATTCACCATAATTGCTGCTGCATTCTCCGCCCTATTTGGATTTCTCCCAATTTCAATAGCAAGACTCCCTTGAAGCTGGTTCAAGCCTTTCAGATCTTCCAACTTGTTTCCTTCATCACCACCTGGGACAACAAACTCATCCAGCCTCTGCAGATCTGTTAATTTCTCAATCCCTTTAATTGACCTTGAGGCACCACAGTTACGAACATAAAGATGCCTCAAGTTAATCAGCCTTCGCACATCTACTTTTTTTAGATCTATGCAATTAACAAGTCGCAAGGTTTGCAGGTTGTATAAGCTGCCCAGGGCTCTGGGTAATTCTTTCAACCCGTAATTACGGGATAAATCAAGATACCTCAAATGTATCAATCCACCTATCGTCTTGGGAATTTCACGGAGCCCGGGATCACTTAAGATTAATGTCCTGAGACATTTCAATTGTGTTATCAACTCAAATATTGGGCCAATGGAATTATAGGATGATTCTATAGCTGTGAATGTTCGTAATTTTTTATAATCAGGTAGAAAAGATTTCAAAGAATCACTCTCGGTTGCATGCGCTAAGGTCAAATGATGAACTTCATCCTTTGACACATCCCTTCTCTCACTAGCATCCAAAATCAAACATTCATTTTTGGTCAAATATTGCAGAAAGTCATGTACTATATCATGAATTTTGCAGGTTATGTTTCCATACTCATCCTCGATACCATCCTCGATATCTTGAAAGAATGACCGCATTGCTAAGTCTTCAAAATAATTTTGACCAACTGCTATCTTTCCTTTACTTTCTTTGACATTCAAATAATCTTGCGACATCCACAACTCAATCAAACGATTCCTATTATACACATAATCTTTTGGAAATGTAACACAATACAAAAGACAACGTTTGATTGCTGGAGTCAAATCATGATAACTTAGTAGTAGTGGTCGAAAAACATCTTGTTGAATCTCTGTCAATTCCCATGTCTTACTATTTAAAACAGCTCGCCATTCATGAATCTTTTTCTTATTGCGCATGAGGCTACCTAACGTCTTTGCAGCAAGAGGCAACCCATTGCACCTTTTCACAATCTCTAATCCAATATCTTTAAACTCTTTAGACACACTACTCTCATCCATGTCTGCACTGTGATAGAACAATGACAAACAAAATGCTTCACCCAACTCCTTTAAATGGATCGACTGAGTTGTTGCTTTCATTAAAGTAACAACCTCCTCCTTTCTAGTGGTCACCAATACCCTACTGCCCATAGCACCATTACGTAAAGGTTTAATTAATTCTTCCCATTGACTTGACTTTGGGGTCCAGACATCATCTAAAACAAGGAGAAATTTTTTACCCTGAATCAATTCCTCTATACATTGCAACAAAGCGTCCAACGTATCTGAATTATTTGTTTTTTTATTTTTATCTAGACCTTTAATGATAGCTCGAGCAATCTTGGTCTCTTCAAAAGGGTCTGAGACACAAACCCATACTCTCGTGTCAAAATGAGATTTGACCCGGTCATCATTATAGACTAGGTTGGCAAGATATGTTTTTCCCAGCCCCCCCATCCCTACAATAGGGATGATAAGAGGAACCTCATTCCCTTCACTACCCTCACTTAGCAACTTGCTAACTATGAGCTTTTTTTCCTCATCTCGACCAAATGTTTTAGCATTGGGAAGAGAAGTAGTTTCTTGATGTAGTTCGGGGACAGTGATGTTTTGAAAGCTAAATCTTTGTTTGTCTTGATCAATCAAACCTAATCTTTCATTCAATTCTTTTATCTTCGCAGCAATTTCGTGACGAAGAAATAACTGATTGACTTGGCCGAAGCGAAAGCAAGAGGAAGTAAAGGGGAAGCATACCTTCTTCTTGATAGTAACAAGAGCTTTTGCACTTCGTTTTTCTTGTTTCTCCAATTGATGCTTGAGAACTATAGTGATCCACTCATCCAGCACGTCATCCATGTCGTAGGAAACATCATTTAGCTTCTTCAGCCAAAGTTTCACGCTGGCTTGCATCTCTTGCCTCTGCTCTGCGTCCTCCAGTACAGCTTGAATAGCTTCAAGTTTCAGGGTGAGATTTTGGATTTCTTGCTTAACCCCGACCACCAGCTTCAGCTCCCGTTCGACCTTGTCAAGGGCGAGCGTAGCCAAACGCTCTAACAGAACGTCAACTAGTGCGGCAGCCATGTTCTTGAAATAGCTAGCTAGGGTTTGAGAATTGAGAGTGATCGAAAATGGAAAACTGAAAGGAGAGAATGTAGAATAATGAGTGTGCTATCGTCGTGATTGTCTCGGCAACTTATAGATACCCTCTCTGATTGCTGATACATGACTTTGTCGACAAGGCAAAGAATGCAAAACTTCTCCAACGAAGATACCCACCTTCCATAACAGGTGAAATAAATTCAGAAAAGGATGCCCACATTCTAAAATTCGTTCTCTTTTTTCTTTTGAGTTGTCCAAATTAAAGAAATGATAAAGAATAATGCTTTTTCTTTCATATTTTGCTTTGGTCAGAATTCTTTGAGTAACATGAAGCTCTAGAATTTTGTTTTGCCTTTTCCCTGAAGATGTTCTAACACGCTAAAAATTTTGGTAGAAGTTAGCCGGCCCTGTCTGGCATCAACATCTATGCCCACATTCCATAACAGGTGAAATAAATTCAGAAAAGGATGCCCACATTCTAAAATTCGTTCTCTTTTTTCTTTTGAGTTGTCCAAAAGAAATGATAAAGAATAATGCTTTTTCTTTCATATTTTGCTTTGGTCAGAATTCTTTGAGTAACATGAAGCTCTAGAATTTTGTTTTGCCTTTTCCCTGAAGATGTTCTAACACGCTAAAAATTTTGGTAGAAGTTAGCCGGCCCTGTCTGGCATCAACATCTATGCACTTGAGTATATCTGCTTTAGATCTTTCATGGACCCAAATGAACATTTACTTTGCTGCTTTTGGGATGAGGTCTCGAATGAATAATGGAGAGAAAAAGAAGGGTCGACTCTGCTCTTTCAATACTGTTTTTGAGTGACCTGTACCATACCAGAAAAGAAAGGACAGTGGGGGGAAATGCCAAGATTGGTGCCTCAGCTGCTTGACTCAGCTTCAACCTAGGTACACCCAAATAACCGAAAAAAATCACTTAGAAACTCTCTGTAATGCTCGACTATGTTGAACAATGATGAAAGTCAAGAATACAAATACTAGCAAGCTGCTCTATGTCTAAAAATTGGTAAAAGATAATGACAAAAAGGATGTTGATATGAAAATGTGTATCTTAAGAAAATACAGTCGCTTGCGATTGCAACTTAGTTAACGCAGGTGACATGCATACAGTTCCACTCCCATCCATGCCTTACAACTCCAATGCCATTCTCAATACTTTGAGCTTCAATATCAGCTGTACATGTGTATGAGGTGATTTATTCTGCAATAGATACAAAGTTAGAGGGCTTTGACTATCCTGAAACACAATTAAATAATCAATTCTACAGAAACATAAAGGTTTTCTTGAACTACTTGCCTTAAGATTTCTTTCAAATTACATAATCTGGAAATTTGCATGCACACAAAATCAATAGTACCTAACGGTAATCATCTTGTCTTGGGGAGTCTAGCCATCACGAATTTGGGGCTAACATTCCAATTCCCTACATAAGGGTTGTTGCAATCTTTCTACAAATTTCATGGCCATATAGCGTTGATGGATAACTGATCTGACCAAGAATGTCAGGATGTGGGGGTACTCGATTAGGAGTTGAGTTCAAGCATCTGAGGGAAAAAAAAAAATATCACAGTCAACCAGGAAGATTTTCGATCCTGCTTCAAGAACATGTCTCTGCCTGATGCTGTTTGTGACCTCCACTGATAGACTTGATATTAATCTTTCAAGAAAACCATCCAATACAATGCATCATGCTCAATGTCTAATGGTTGTATGCAGTCCGAAGATGCAAATGACCTTGATGTGGCCTATCCTCTGGAATAGATACATTGAAGCATGTTTGATGAAACAAATACTGCCCTAGATAGATACAGGTCTGTTGAAGTCATAGATCGAAGGAAATGGGTCAAAAGAATGGAACCGTGCAAAAGCATCTCCTAAAAGTGCAATCTACCAATAGAATTTTAACAGGCTGATGAATAATGTAATGTATAAATACTTACTAAATGCTGACTAGTAATTATGTTTAGCAGATGCATACCATCTTGCTTATGAAATTGTCTTAAAAGTTCAATATGAAGGTTCTTCATATCTTCCTGTCAAGACTTCTGAAAGTAATCGACAGTTCCATGTAAAGAAGTTTCCCTGCCGTCCATCACTTTTTTTTTCTTTCTTTTTTTTCAATTGGAATGACACAATATTAAGCAGACATTTTTTGGTGTGAGGAAGTGGGATCCAGAAGGTGCAAGAACAATGTAATGAAGAAATTTGTTATTTGTACCTTCATTCCTGAAACAGTCACTGGTTCTGTGGCAATTAATGTATTTGTCTTCGACAACAAGCTAGTCAACAATTCTTCCTTAATGTATCAGTACCAACGAGCTGAAATGAGTGAAGAATTTGGCGGACAAACTATAAGGACGATTCATTCTGTTGATGAAGGAAAATGTAGTGCATATCCTCTCTGCATAAGTAGAGAATCTCTAAGGCAGGTTCAAAGATGTTGGTGATTCGATGTTATTCTATCACTCTGTCACAACTGTTTCGAAGTTTATCAAGCTGGAATTACAATCAAATATATATTGACAGATCATTATTCCCATGCATCCTCCACCTAGGTACAACCGAACTACCAAATTAAGAAAGTTCAAAGAAACCTCTGGTGCTGGATTTAGTGCTACTCATAAGTCATAATCTAACAGAACAATTAATGTTCAAAGTCAATAATAATAGACAAAAAAAAATGCTCTCTCGTAATTGAATATAAATAAAAAGTGAGTAGACATTTCTCAGAAAATACAGCTGCATGCAGTTCCAACTTGACTCGCAAGTAACAGCAGTTCCACTACATCCCTGCAGCAACGCATCAGTTATGACAGTAAATCAATAGGTGATTACAAGTACTCACTACAATCATAATGCAACTGGTTACCAAACTCAGAGACTGCTTACCTAAACCAAGAAAATCTTCTCGATCTCTTTCCTCACCTCTGCTCTCTAATTCCATTATTGTTGTGGGCGTCACAGAGTGTCCCTTTTTTCAGGGCATCTTAAAGTGTGCCTGCTATGATTTTTGGACCTGCATGGTTTATTTTTGACTGTAAATAGGTTATTCTTCAGGTAACTGATGATTGTTGTAAAATGGCTGTTGAGAAATTTTGCTCATGTAGTGACATCGCAGCGATTGATTTTCTGAGAAAAGTATTGATTTTAGTAACTTTCTTGCAATAATTAACATGAATTGTCAGACTATCAGCTGGGAATGCCAAAATTTTGTTCCTGAAATATCTTTTAGTTTTTTTTTTTTGGTAATTGTTCAAAGTTTTCTTCTTCTGCGAGAGAGACTTCCTTTCCTAGTGGTTTTCTTCTACAAAAAAGGTTATGAATTCACGCTCTGTTTCAACTGGTGTCAAACTCAAACCCTCCACATCTTTGCACAATGCAGCCATGATCTTACTTTTCGACTCTTCCTTAACATCATTAATCGAATGGCAAGTAACCGAAACAGGCTCTAGCCTCAGCACCCATGAGTCCCCTACAACACCAACAAGCTCACCATCAATGTTCCTATACTTAACAGTTAACACCCTCCAAAAAAGCCACATTGTCATCATTCTTAAGAAGGTTCACATGTAGAGGATGAGCCAGCATAAGCAAATCCCCAGACCCTTTTGCTTCCCACTTATACTCCAAATTAAACCCATCTCCGAACACAGCCTCACCCGAAAATGGGTAGCGAGAGCTGAACTGATCAAGGGCAGCCTCGGATTCTGGGTCCGGCAGCACTGCAACTCTCACAATGCCGGATAACCCAGAAGAGGTAATCACAGACAAGTTGTGGTTAGTCAAATGGATCTGCGAAGAGGTGTAGACCAGCCATGTCTGATCGTTATTGAGCTTGATGGTGTGCTTGGTGTGATCTTGATTCGAAGAGAAAGATAGAATGGCGTGGATGGTTGAGAGTGATATTATTGAGGTCTGGTTCGAAACAGAGAATGTGAGATATGGGCTTCCCCGGACGAGAGGGAATGTGAGATTGGAGGATGGGAAGTCAAGGGTGATGCTGAGGTCATCGAAGGCTGAGATGACGTGGGAGGGATATATCATCGTCACTGATGGAGGAGTCTGAGTGCCTGAACTTGAAGGAGACTACTTTGGGGTTACATCTTTCATATTTAGGCACTAGTGACTTGTTAGAGTTGCCGTACGAATTATGGCGCGCAAATTCAATTTATATTTGGCCTCTCCATTAAGTCTTGGGTTTGGAAGCCCAAGGCCCAAACTCAACTCCAAATTGTTTAGTTAATTTTTGGTCATCATGCGCAATTGCAAAACATGAAAAAATTGTTGAGTTAATCACATTCCTTGTCCGTGTGCTTCACCTGTTTAGTTAACTTGGTGTATAGATTTTTCCGTTTTTACTTTTGTCAAATTGATCTATAGCTTTATCTCTACTAATCAATGCGGAGGAAATAGGTGCCGACTTCAACACCAAATCAACGGAAATGACTACATTGATTAACAAAGATAACACATGAATCAAATTGACCGAGTTGAAAACACAAACCAAAGTAGCTAAAGAGTCTAAACACATAGACTAATTTCAAACAATTAACACACTGAATATATGCTTAAGCTAATAAAAATGATCAATCATAACAGAGATGACCAGCCAAAAATAATAGCAGAGGTAGAAATCCCCCTTGGATATATATGTTTGATAGCAGATGGCACTGAGGTATCTGTGGTGTCCTGGTTACTAATTGAAGGGATAACTTCGTAACTAACTTCTTTTGCATCCCAGCACAAAAGTGGTACTAAATACCAGACAAACTGTAAGATATAATTCAAGGGAGCAAGAAATGCTAATAGGTAGTGATCCATATCCATCTATATGTTATATATTACCAGTTTGCCTTCCCCTAAACTACCATGTCTGTCATCTAACTGTGATTTCAGTTTACCGGCCTACCTTTTAGGCGATATTTCTCCAAATCAGCATCCAGATCTTCAAAAGTCACAGTTGTATCTCCATAAAAAGTTTTCTTCCTGTTAATAGATTCTGTAATCACATTCTTCCTTTGCTGATTTTCTGCAGTCACATTCTTCCTTTGCTGATTTTCTGCAGTCACATTCTTCCTTTGCTGAGATTCTGGAGTCACATTCTTCCATTGCTGAGATTCTGGAGTCACATTCTTCCATTGCTGAGATTCTGTAGTAACCTTCGGGCCACCATTTCTCACCCGTCCACGGCCTCTTTCAAGTTCAACACCACCATGACCATGAAACGATCTCCTTGAACCAACTCTTCCTAGCCTGTTCCCCAAGAAAACAAGAAAAAGATCATGTTCATGACTATGCCTTTCCTCAGTAATGGCTTTTCCCAGTGAAGTTAAGCCGCAAAAAAAAAAAAAAATAGTGAACACAAGTAAATGGCAACAACAGGAAGACATCAGCTAGCAGAGTTCTACTTAACATGTCTTTTCTTTCCCACTTCTCCAAATCAAAATAATTGTCTGCAAACAATATATAGACTGCATTTTGCAAATGCTGATATCAGTAAATTTTTCATATCTGTGTGAAAGTGTTCACACATTCACATGTAAAGTTTCACACACACAATATGTAACAGCCTATACATTATACATACACACATCAGTCATCACATTTCTTTCACTTCCTTGAATAATGTTCTCCCTCTTTTTAGCGGGTTCCATCAATAGTTTTAAACTGCTATTTCAGACAGGTGCTTAATAGAAAAATTTTCATAAAAGAGAACAACTATAGCTCAAGTTATTGAAAATGTTTTCAATATGCTGCCTTAGAAATACTTTAGCCAATATATTGGTATAAACATGTTTGACTACCAGTGAAAACTGGATAAAGTCTGAAATAAAAAAATCATAGATACACAGATATTCCTTGTGGCTTGAAATCACTGGCTTAAGTTTATACAAAATAAAAACAAATCTTTATGATGAAACTGTGAACAGAACATCAATGAAAGCTCAGACCAAAGTGAAGTGGGACTGATATTTTCCTCATTAGCTTATTTTCCAAATGCACAGGAAGATCAAGATAACCATTTCAGACCAGATAAATATGACTTCATGTAACTCAACTCAATGGAAAGTCCTCTATTTTATTGCACAGACACAACATACAGAGAGATCATAATCCCAATTCCCAACACAGAAGCAGAAAGAAAGAAACACTATACCTCTGGAAGATGGGACTTGGATGTTCTTGCAAGAAATTTGTATTTGGAGGCAGAAGCAGAGGAACAGGAGAAACAACATTGAGTCCCACAAGCTTAATTTCCACTTTCTTTCCATCAAGATGCTGATTGTTATATCTCTCGATTGCTGCTAGAGCATCTGAATGGTGCTTATAGACAACTTCAGCTGTTCCCTGAACAGAAGCAATGCAAACCTTCTAAGCCACAGAAATGAAAAACATTCTTTAAAGAATTCCATGGATGTCAAGCTGTGAAGATACCTTAGATCTTCCACTTTTATCATAATGGATTGAGTGCCTTTCCAACTCACCAACCTCAGAGAAGAGCAACTGCATATTGCATTGTACTTATAACCTTTTCAACTTAAATGCCAAAAGAGTTGTGAAACCAGAAAGTTCAAACAATTACAAGGCACATTTTTTTAGTCTAAAACTGACCAAACAACATAAAGAAGAATAAGAACAATCACTCATACAAACTGGCAGATTGAGCAGCATCCTATATATACAACTTGACCTTATGAACACATGCACATTCATTTGCCCCACAAACATGTTTACATATACACACCCCTACATAGATTACAGTGCCCATATCAAAAGAATAACACTATTTCCTTTTAGAAACCCAGACAGGTGATTCAGGGTCACAGATTACAGTAACCATATCAAAAGCAAGACACCAATATTTCTTTTGAAACAGGGGATACAGGGTCGTCTAGTAAAACTCCTACCACGACAAACAGAGTTCATAAAAGATTGCAAACCAAAACTTCAAGTTGGGATCTTTGGCACTCTTTAGTTAAAACCCCAATTCCACTTTACTTCACTGAATCATATAGCTATCTTTGACAGCTCTGGGACTAAAAAGGCCCCCTCTTTTCCCACATGGATTATACACCACAACACAAACAGAGAAAGGACACAAAATAATCAAAATCATGTCAAAAATAATAAAGAAGTACCTCTATATCTCTATTGGTAACACTATAGTCCAAGTTAGATATATAAAGCTTGGTGCTTTCCTCTCTGTTCATCGCTTGGCTCAAAGCCAATGGCAGCTCAATCCTTCTGGGTCCAGGCTGTCCTTGCATTTCCTGCATCAAAATCACTAAAACACATCAAACACTAAACCAAAACCTCATATATGCAAACCCTAGACCCTAAAGCCTACGCCTTTTTGGTTCCTGATAGCAGAAGAGAGTGAAAAAATCAAAGAAGCTCGGAAAACAACTTAAAACCCAAAAAAGTTGAGAATGTGGGGAAGCGTAAACGGTGGCTCACTGGCAGAGTGGGATACGGCGCCGTTCTGTAGGCGTTGTGGTTCATCGGCCGACGAGCGGGGCCTGAGGTGGAGCCTCCACGGCCTCTGCCGCCGAAATGACCGGTATGCCCTCGTGGGTGGTGAGCGTGGCTGTTGTGACGGCGTTGTTGCTTGGATTCGGCGATGAGGGCGTCGAGAGGGAGGTCCAGGCGGTCCTGAGGGAAGGGCATTTTGGGTAAAAAGCAGAGAGAGAGGTGAGGGGTTTTGGAGGACAGTGAAGCAGGGTTTTTGGTTTTGCAGAATCTCTACAGTACGTTCTGGTGGTGAAGGAAGGAGAATACTGGCGTGGTTTAAAGGCGGGGGAAAGATTTGTCTCATTAGGGACACGTGTCGAACGTTGAAAAATATGTGTTTTTATTTTGCCTGTTTTTAAAGTCATTTTTGGATGATATTATTTAAGAAAAGTTAGCAATTTCGAGCTTTTTGTTTCTATTTTTCAGTTTCAGTTCATTAATCTTACTGGAGTCACTAGTTTTATGAGGTTTTCATTTTCGAAACTCAAGCTCTTTTAGTTCATAGATTTTATTATCATTAGAAGTTGATATGTTTATTAGTTTAGCCTCGATCTCTTTTTTTTGACGGCAATGGTGATGTTGCCGCTTGGTGCTTGTTCTCAAACCCCAAACCCAAACAAAGGTCCCTTGAGTTTGTTTGACTAGTTTATCATAATGTCACACACATATACACACCTATAAATTTACAATTATTTTGTTATAATTGGATAGTCGCGTTATATACTTATTAAATCTATGTATATTATGATTCGTGATATATGATGAATTTATAAAGAAAATCTACCATCACTTAAAATAAGTTTGTTTTTAGAGAGAATGGGCTGTCAATCCATTAATAATGAATATGTAGGTAACATTACAGAGAAACAGTTCACCCAATCCTCGGGCTACGACAAGATTGAGCCATTCTAAAGCAACCTAAAATGCAACATCACCTTGGAAATAAGTCCAGAAATAACCAATAACCTGACATGACTAGTGAAATGTTTGAAACAGCTCAAGAGCTAAACCGCTTAGAGTAAATTATCATCCTTCTTCTATTAATAATATTCGAGCGTGGGGCTGAGTCTCCCAGTTAGGCTAGGTTCCAAACCCCTTTAAAAAAAAAAAAAAAAAACATGTGACATACCAAATAGAGGCCAGATGATCAAGAAATGAAATAGTAAAATAAATTAGGGACTTTAAAATACCAAAAGAAGAAACCAAGAGCTTAAATAAATTTACAAAAAAAAAATAATAATAAACAAGGGCCTTGAAACAATTTTACATTTTCAAAAACGCATTTACTTCTCAGGACACCAAGAGTAGACTATGAGTGATTTAGGGTTTAACGAGGGCTTTTTTGCCAAAACAAATTTCAATCGATTCTCACATGAGTAGATTCAAAACACTGAATTTAGGTGGGTCCGTCGTGAAAAGCTGAAGGCTTAGCACAAACTTGTCACCAAAGAAAATCGTCACGTTCATGTTGTTCGAGAGGCTCCCAGTTGTTATTCCCAAAATCGACCCCATCGTCTATGCACTTTAGGAGTTCTCATAAGTTCTTATCTTTAAATCTCAATCTTTTTTAGCAAATCGACCTTTAGATGTTTAGATCTTCATGAGTATATAATTTTTGTAAATTTTCAGCCAAATAAAAAATCGTAAAAACGTTCATAATCGTGATTTATCATTTATGAATACGGAAGGTTCAAAATGGACATATTTGGTTTGTCTGTTGATTTGATATAATTCGTCACCTTTACGATTAGCAATATGGAAGAAAACTTGCAGCAATGATATACTCATGGAGACATAAATATTTAATAGAGTATTTGTTGAGATGTGATCAAAACGTAGGTCTCAAAATCATTCATTTGAAAGCTCTCATGAAGTTCTCACTTTTATGGTCTCATTAGAGCCTCTCCCTACATGTTTATAACATCTGAAAAGGCAAACAAATTGGTCGACCTTTTGGAAGAAAATATATAATTCTTTGTTTCCTATTATGATCTCTTGGAACATCTCTTCAATCATGTCTCACATAAGAAAAATAAATGAAAGAAACGATGTTCAAAATGATGAAAAAAGAAATAAAGTTGCAAACTTTCTCATAAGATGATAGTAATTAATGAATGTTTTTAATCAAAATGAAATTTCCATTGAATAAAGTAACTCACACAATTAAACCAACACATGAAGTAAATCAAAACAAATGTTAACATAAGAATGGTATATGCATCATACATAGCTTGAGACCTTTTCTTATTGGCTTTTGCCCACCAATGGTTGGGCAGTTAGCCCCAAAATTAAGGGAAGAAAGAGCAGACAATAGTAGCCTTTCTAGGTCAGGGAATTTTAATATTTAGCTGGTGCTACTATTCATTTGAAAGATTACATAAGGAGTTGGAAGTTGCCGCCACTGCGACAAGAGATTTGCATAATTTTATATTTTAATAAATAATAACATTAATAAAATATTAATATTATTTATCTTCATTTCCTTACATAAATCAAACACTATAGTGAGTTTTTTTCCTTGTTATTGGGAAAACGTTCCAAAACACCGGAAAGAAAAACTAACGAGACGTTTATTTTCCCTTCATATGAACACAAAGGAATTGATTTCATTTTTGAACCAAACAAGGCTTTAGTGTTTGTTACACCATATTTGTTGAATGAACTATTGAATTTTTTTTTTTTAATAGAACGAAGCTATCAAGGTTTAACGTATTGATTCACAATTTTTAATCACACAAACTATGAAATCTCTATCGTGAATTGCAATTTGAATGTATCTATATGCACTCACTTTGAGGTACCATAGCTTTTGGGCCAAAATAATATTTGAGGAACTTTACAGAGCGTTTCTTGCCTATTGAATGAGGAAGGTGTCATGTTGTACATACTGCATAGTGTACCGCTTCATAGTGATAAAAAATTGACTCTTATAAACATTAAAGCTTCTTTTTCCCTTTAAATACTTTTTTATTATTGTTTTAAAGGATATGGATCTTCCGGCTCCTGAAAATCTAAATGTCCAATAACTAGGCCAGGACAAACATGTATTCGTCCCAGATACACTGATATCGATCTCTAGTGAATTACATGGATGCTCAGCACGATCTAAATCTGCATTGTGTGGCGCACACTTGAGCACAGACCCTATGTGGCCACAGGTAAAACCAAAGAAATTATTATCAGGAATTAAATCGATATCATCATCAGCAATTAAACTTGTTGAATGGACAAATAACAGGTCTGCAAAATGAAATGGACCAAATTAATGGATAGGTGAATGCATTGAACCTAAGTATACAAAAGTCTATTGATGCCAAAGATAACAGGAACGAGCTACTTGAACAAGATACTAATCTTGCAAATCAACTTCAACAACAGTTGATGGATGTAGACGTCATCACTGTTGGATCATATATTCCCCAACTAAAAGTGAATTGCTATGTTTTCGTTTGTAACTGTTCTCGAAAAACACTGTATACATAATCTAATAATAGAAAACGGGGTGGAGTTTATGCCCTAATCATTCCTCTGTCATAATTATATGTGTTCAACTCAAATGCTATCCCAAACATCTCTTAGAAATGGTGTATGGAATTATCTAATTTTTGTGTAGTTCGAATGAGTTACTACTACGAATAATGTCTGAGTGTCTGAGTTTATACCCTAATCATTCTTATTTTTACTTGTTTTTAAAGTCTTTTGAATGATATTATTTAAGAAAACTTAGCAATTTTGAGCCTATTGTTTGTATTTTTCAGTTCATAAATTTTATTATAGTCATTAGCTTTATAGCTTCCATTTTTTTCGAAACTTGAAGACTTTTAAGTTCATAAATCTTATTGTCATGAGAAGCCAATATGTTTCTTAGTTTATCCGTTTAGTATTTTTAGAAGTTGAAGAGTGTTCGAAAATTCGTATCATACTGGTGGTGCTTATGCTGTCCTTTAGTGTTTTGTTCCAAAACCCCAAACCGAAACAAAGATCCATAGTTTTTGTTTGGTAAGCTAGTTCTAATGTCACAAAGACACATTTACACAACTACAATACTAGTATAATTGGTAATCGCACTATATACGTACTGAGTTAATAGTATATGTTTTGATTCGTTCTGGACTTGTATCTTATTAATCTTAGTTTTGTAAGTCTTCTTTTTACGAAACATAAGTACTTTTAGGTCCCTTCTTTTGCAAAAGCTAAAGTGCCAATTAAATGGTTAGTTGTTTAATCTTTTTGTAAGTTTAAAGGCATTCAAAATCTTGTATTATGACAGCAATGATGACGTTTTCTTTTGGAAACCCAAATTAGGTCTCTTGTTTTTGTTTGACGAGGTAGTCCTAATATCACACACATTTACACAACTACAAATTTACGATTATTATGTTATAATCGACAATTACATTATACTAGAAAACGTGCCCGCCCTTTACTGCAGAAAATTTCCACCGTTTTGAAGTTTGAAGTATGCTAGATTTAGACAAGCCGACCAACCTAAAGACACGTCAAACGGAGCTCAGACAATCAAGAAATGAAATAGTAAGAGAATTTAGGGACTTTTAAACCAAGAGCCAAAATAAAATTCACAAAACAACAAGGGCCTCAAAACAATTTTACATTTTAAAAAAACGCATTTACTTCTCAGCGTAGCACTGTGAGAGTGATTTTTAGGGTTTAACGAGGGCTTTTTGCCAGAAAGAAAATTTCAGTCGATCGTCGCCGGAGTTAGATTCAGAATGCGGAGGTCGATTGCGAGTCTGGGTGGGTCCCTCGTCAAAAGCCGAGGGTTTAGCACGAGCTCGTCGCCGGAGAAAATCGTCGCGTCCGTACTCTTCGAGAGGCTCCCGGTTGTTGTTCCCAAAATCGACCCCATCGTTTATGCATTTCAGGAGTTCTCGTAAGTTCTTATCTTTAATCTCAGAAATTGAATTCAGATGCGATTTGATGATTGCGTTTTGCTCCGGAATTTGATTAATGAAAGAAAAAAGTGAAATTTTGATTGTTGTGGAAGAGAAGTGAAAGAAAAGTTTGAAAATTTGATTGGTTTATATGGTAGAAGAGTGTATGGAGTAGCTGATTTGAGCTGGGCTAGGCTCAATTTTACAGTTTCAGAAGATTGATGAATGCCAATTCAGTGTTTTGCTTAGATAAGTGTGTACTATGGTGATACCTGAATCAGTGGAATTTTGATTCAATTTCTGTGAGTGATGTACTTTTTGGTTTAGTGGAGCTCATGTTACTTTGTTGTTTTGGCCTTTGGGATTGTAGGTTTCGGTGGCGACAGCAATATCGACGCAGATATCCGGATGAACTTTTAGACAAGTCTAATGCTAGGTGAGGTTTAGAGGCTGATTACTTTATTGGATTTGTTACTTGATCACAACTGCATTGCATATGAATGATGGCCCTCCTTCTATTTCTAATTTATCAACCACACTTGTGGCTTTTGCCTTCTGTTCTAATTACTGAATCGTAAAGGTGCATTTCCCAGTAAAAAGTATTCTTGGGCGTATTTGCCATTTTGACTATATTTCATACTGTCATGCATGATGATCAGGAAATTTTTGATTCCCCGATGTGTTCATATTGTGTCCAGTATTAGGTTAGTCTATTTTCTGGTTTCAATGGCTCCCACACCTTAAAGGTAGTTAAAGTTGATGTTTATTTGTTTCTGGCAAGTTCAATTTTTTTTTAATTATTATTTCTTTCTAATTGTCCTGCAAAATGTGATTGTCTTAATATAAGGAAACCTTTGCAAGCATTCTTAGGGACTAACCGTTCAGAGTTATAAAAAGATATAATGTTGATACGAGTATAAGGAAACATGATGTTGGTAAACTGATGCATCATAAAGAGTGGCTAGTTTTTCTTCTGGTTTGCATTCATGAATCTAGCAAACCATCATTGAGAATGACCTGTCTATTTATTCACCCAGTTCTAGTTTTATGGGAGGCACTGAAACATACATCCACGCACAAAGCTATTTTATAAAATCTAATTGATAAAGTTCATATGCAATTGTTCCCCTTATTGCATTAACCTTACATGATTCACCAACAAAAATGGTGCAAATAAAATGTACAACTCTAGTATGACGCTTTCTTTTGGTGAACAGGGGAAAAGGAGACTACCAAATTGATTATGTACCGGCTCCACGGATCACTGAAGCTGACAAACAAAATGATAGAAAGTATGGAGTATGATTTTGGTCTATCTATAAGAATCTAGTTTTCCTTCTCAACTTTTCACTTTATTTGAAGTAAAAGAGCTCCTAAAAATTGCCTATGAATTTCTTAAAAAACCTATTCTACAGTCGTCTTGGATTTAAGGTGGATATTTGTTTTGCACTGGTAATGGTTGGATATTGAGTGATTACTATTGATAATTTGTTTTTAGTGCTTACTTCTTAGTTGGCTGTTCTTTATGGGTTAAATGTAATGTGAGTTAAGTTTTATTGCTATTATAGTGTTTCAGAGGTCTGTATGTAATATCATATTAGAAGATCATGTGTGTCCCTGCCTTTGAGTTATGATATGGTTAAAAAACTATTGTAGTGGGTGAAACTTAATTGCTGAGAGAAAAATTAGAAGAATTGATAACTCATTAGATCTTTTATACGTAAAACTTATGTGAATGATTTTGATATCAGAACACGAAAACAAAAGTTCCTAGTATTGAAGTTAGTTGTCTTGTTCTTTAGGTCATTGCAGAGGGCACTTGACAGAAGACTTTATCTTCTTATCTATGGTAACACACATGGATCTCCTAATGGAAAGCCAGTCTGGCATTTTCCAGAAAAAGTGTACGAGTCTGAGGAGACATTGCGCAAGGTGATGGCTGTTATATGATATATATTATTTTTCCTCTTCTTCCATATAAATCACATTTGTGTTTGCTAAATAAATACCATTTTTCTTTAGTGTGCAGAATCTGCATTACAGTCTGTCCTAGGTGATCTGTCCCACACATATTTTGTTGGAAATGCTCCTATGGGACATATTACAATGGAGTCATCAGAAAATGTGATTGACTCTCCATCTTTCAAGGTTGGCTTTTGGCAACATTTTCAGTTTTACACTGGCTTGTGCTGATAGTGATAATAATTTTATATGTATACTGACAATTACATCTTTTTCTTCCCTTTCTTTCAGCGATTCTTTTTCAAGTCTCAAGTGATTGCAACAAACAAGTTAAAAATTGGAAAGTGTGAGGATTTTGTTTGGGTGACCAAGGATGAATTGATGGAATATCTTCCTGAGAAAGCTGAGTTCCTCAGCAAGATGATCATTAGCTGATCTGCCACATGTAATCTCTTTTTGCATAAAATCTTTGCAATTCAGACTAGGAATTTATATAGACTGTTGTTTAAAGAGTGAAAGCTGACATAGTGAATCATAGGCTGTAGAATGCTGCAATTAAAGTTTGTTGTGGGGCTTGCTGTTGACTGGCTGAAGCCTGGCAGCACTGGAATTTTTGGATAGTTGTTGCATCAATGCTGCCCCTTTTGGATTTTTCATGTATTTTCCCTCCCTTTTTGGTAATAAATCTACTTACTGCAATGGTGCTGTTGATCTATGATTGTATGTTATGTTCGCAGAGTCCCTCTCTTGAAGCTCCATTTTTTGAATGTGCTTGGTTTTTTCTACATCTTTAGGAATAAGAATACCAGTGTCATTTGTCATGTTAAGGTGGAAATCCTTGTAGATCAATCAGGAATCAGGCGCTCATTCTCCAAACTCAGGCTACAAGAAATAGGAGCTGAAAGTTTTGCTTATTCACTTTTAACATCCACTTGCTATTGTAGACAAGTATGCATACAAGTATAGAACCCACGCAACAAGCATATAAACAATAGCAAAGATCTCCTGTGCCAAGGTCTCCGGCTCTGGTATAAAATCATTTCTTTTTCTTCAGTGTCCGACTTTTAGTTTAGTTTTTTTTTTTTTTTTTTTTCAGAGTCCGGCTTTTAGTTTTTATATCAAGTTTCTTTTATGTGATCTTGATGTTCAGTCTTCTGAGTTTGCACTGGTTCTGGTGTTGTGTAGTTGTCTAGGTCCATGTACTCGGCATACACAATTGGTTCTGCTATGTAATCTTCTTCTAGATGGTTACGATAGCTCTCGTCAAAGGTAGACGCCTCCACCGCACGTGCTCCCCACTTACCGCACATCCAACAGTGAGCCGCTGTAGGCTGCAATAACTCATAACCACACAAGTCACATATTACTAGATAGTCAGGGCCAACAGCTGCACCAGGTGGAAGTACGGGCAACGAATAATGTGTTGGTGATCATCAATACAAATCTGACATCCTTCTTTTTTGATGACTCTGGCGGCAGCCTTTAGACCTTCTTCAGAGTACTTCTCCTTCTCCTTGCCCACTGCTGGTCTCACTGTGATTCCAGAAATATCCATGTCTAGGGTTAATTTGGTGCTGGGTGAATGAGATCGAGTAGTCACGGATGTAGAATCTTTTTCTCTTCTATCTTGCAGGTAGGTATTTATAGACATATTATGACAAAACATCATCCTATCCTACTAGGAATAGAAATCCTAATCAAACTAGTATAAGACATGTTAAACTAGGAAACATGTATATTGCAATTTACCTTCCTCATGCAGAGAATGGATGAAATAGTTTTTCCTCCTTTAATTTGTACATTCTACACCCATTTTCTAGTTTCATAACTATTGTTTTTTTTTTTCTTCTTAAAGGGAGTTGTTTTTTATTCCTGGAAATGGGATCCTCATGAAGTTTTTTTTATATCTTAACTCATGCTTTAGGAGGCAAGCATGGTTAGGTAGATGGATGCACATGCATTATGGTACCGAAAAGCACATGCATCAATCTCAGAGACGACATGCATGTTATGTTACTAGCTTGCAGCAGTTGACAATAACTTTGATTTAAGATCTCTGCCCCGCTGGGGTGAATGAGATCGACTCGATCTCAACGACGTACGATGTTCTTCTCTCCTTTTTTTTTTTTTTTTTTTTAAGTTGAAAACCTCATTATTTATTATAATCACTCTGAGGCAGTGCCATTTGCAACCATTAAAAGATTATGCTACTTCACATTGTAAATGAGGGAAAAAAGTTGTCCATATATAAAGTAGACGAGTGCAAGTAATTTACAAACAATAGGTGGAGCATAACTACCAACACAAAATCAAATGAAAAATCAGGTGTCAAAATCAGGCTGAGTTTGCTCAAGTACTGATTCAAATCCACAAGAAACTCTCTCCCCTGTGGCTCCTTCATAAAAACAATGATAGAGCTCAGTGGGAGCAACAGTGCATGATTAATCTTATTCGTCTCCAATGCTCCAAAACAACCCGAATAGAGAGAAGATGCACAGGATGAACAGATGGGTACACTTGAAGAAGCGTTGTTTTTTCTCCCAGCTCAGCAGGTTGTAGATCTCAGTCACATCTACCAAGTGCCACGTTATAATATAGGTGTGGGAGAGCCAATAGAAGCATAAACCAATGTCTCGTTATAAGAAGAATGACGCACCAAACTCCTTGAACGATAAACTCTGGCAAAACAGTACTGTTTATCAGAGATGATGAATCATATGAGCTGATATAATCGTCCTCGAGGTCAGTTAGGCACATTAGCTGATAACCCACAAGGCATAAGAGAGTTAAGATGAAGAAGATACTCAAAAGCCATGTCCATAGCATCTCCATCACAGATCACCTCTTTCCCTCGGTATTGGTCTGTCTGTGTTTTGGTCTTCTCGGTAGAAATCGGCTTCTGGTTTTCGTTGGTGCAATCGGAAATCAAAATCTTGTTTCTTCTTCTCTTCTATCTTGGAGGTAGGAAAACCTAATCAAACTAGGAAAGAAAACCTGCAACAAGTATGGATGAAACAGTGCTCTCCTTTGCACATTCTACACCCATTTTCTAGTTTTTATTTCTATGTTATTTTATTTTATTTATGTTGTTTTTATTCCCAGAAAGTTTATCCAATATGGTATAGTTTTTTATTTTATTTTATTACATAAATAATTGAGAATTACAACAATTAGTATTTCCTGAGGCAACCTCACAACTTCTCACTTACAAAGAAGAGACTTATGTCATTAGACCAAATGGTAATGAGCTCCAATATGGATTATTATTATTATTAATTTTTTGGCTCTAGACGACAGTGTAACTCCCCACCCCAACTCTGATGTCAGTTTGAACTTTGAACCCGTGACCTCCAAGGTGTTAGTTAGGCTAGCCAACCAATAAGCCATGGCTCACCAACCCAATATGGATTAGTTAGGCTAATTGGATTAAACATGGGGTATTTTTACCATGCTTCGACTCAAGTTGGGAAATTAACCTCCATGTAAGGTTGACGTACATACACATTGCTTCCATCTTTTTATTGGATAAAGCAAAGTTTGTCCATTGATTCTGAGTCAGGTCGAGTGGTGCTTGAGGCTGTTGATACATTAATCATGAGGAACAAAACAACATTTGTGATAGTTCACAAAGCTGAATGATGAGGGCACCCAGTAGTGGCTTTATCCTGGACTATCAGTAGGTGGGATTTCAGAATAGACGGGGGAGAATAAGAACTAGAACGCTAAAGGGCTGTAACAATGATTATATACAGAACAGATGGAGGTGCTGAACACAGAGGCAGAAGCGAATCCATAGTAATATAGTTCAAGAGTAGGCTTTACTGCTTGAGGAATAGGGAATTGGTGTTTGGTTGGTCCTTTCAGGTTATGCTATCTTAACTCATGCTTTAGAAGGCAAAAATCGTTAGGTAGATAGATACAGGTACATTACTATGCAGCACATGCATCAATCTCAAAGATAAGACAAGCATATTGTGTTATTAGCTTGCAGCAGTTGACAATAACTTCAATTTATGATCTCTGCATAAATTTGTACAACATTCTAACTTGGAAAAATATCTGACATTAATTCAAATAGTTCATATGGCTTCCGCGCTCATTACAGAAATCAACTTCATAGAATGATAGAAACATGACATAGCAATACAAATTTTCGAGTCAACTAAAATCTAGAAGTTGAACATTCGAACAAAGCAGCTCTAAAGAAGTGGTACTCACTAAAAGTCTTGCAGATAAAATTTTGGAGTCAAATGGAAGTTAAAAGTTGAAGGCACTAAAAGTCAGACACATTACAGAGCATAGTCTACAGAACCACGAATTCTATTGTTGAAGGCACTTCTCTTTTCAGCATGTCCACAGCACCTTTTCTTGCAACTTCCTCCATCAAGGCATGTTCTTTTCTCCTGTCAGCTCCAGTGTGATGAAATTCCCAATGAACAGGATTAATAACAATTTTCTCCAGAGCAATAGCCGTCTCTATCACGTGTCTCACATGTTCCACAGCATTTAAACGATGGCGATACCTTACTATTTCTAATACCTTTAGGTAACGATGTGGGTATGTGGTAACTTTCTCTTCATATCTCGGTCTGTATGATGTGCGTGGATCACAACTAAAATAAGAATCTAAGAATTCCATCTGCACCAAGACAACCATTTTTCAGTGTACAAGCAAAAAGAACAAAAGGGACCATTGAATAGATAGAATCATCATTAACCTAACAAGAAACTGATATGCATGCAACTGAATGGTTAGGCCGACAAAGGACACTAGATTAGTACTGAAAGTTCTCGACTCAAACAGACCAATAGAAACTAGTTTAGGGCCGGGTCGGGTATATTACCAGCTAGATTAAAACCGCCTCCAGTAGCATTGTTAGAACTAAAACTTTATATACAGTCATGATGAAGAGAAGAAGAAAAAAATGCATGTCTTATATATGAGTGCAATGTTGGCATTGGCGCTTATAGTCATTAACCACTACATGATGGCAGAACGTGCACAAAAACTATCATAACTCAATTTGTGCAATCAATAACTCAATTTCAAAAATATACCTTCAACACAAGAGTGCCCAAACGAGGGAATGCCTTGAGGAAAGAGGTCAACATACGAAGACTAGACCAGCATTTATCTGCATAAACTACCAAATCAAAACACTTGAGATTTGGTAATTCAGGGATTTCATGATTCTCCTTATAGACCTTCACGTCCATGCAATGGATGTCCATCACGAGAGTGTGCAGCTGAGAAATACAAGATGAAAGTTGGCTGAAAGGGAGTGCTATGCAATCTTTGTTGGATGAACGGTAGGAAAGGTTGGACTCACTCAATAGTGGCACATTCTCAACAACCACATCTATAGGATGCCCAACATATGACAGTAAAGCCAGGAGAGGGGCATTACGAATCTCAATTGCTTTTAGGTGCCGATTACGACTCATCACCAGAGACTTGAGTGCAACGGGGCGGTTCCGATTGCCAATTATCGCTACCTTGATCAAAGAATGGGTAAACGACACCCTTAACCTCTCAAGACTAGGGGAGTTACGCACCAAGTCGTCGAGGGTATCTTGTGTCACATCCACAAATTCCAATTCTAGAGCTTTGAGGCTGTCAAAGCCTGTTAACTTGTGTGGAAAGAGGTAAAAGTTAGCAGAACAATCTGCCAGAAATTCCAATACCAGAACTTCAACCCTCCTTATCATCGCAAACTGAACCCATTCATCAACTTCACTCCTATACCTCTCATCGATTCCACAAAAACAAGCCCTGAAAAGTTTCAAATTGCCATCCTCCTCCTTAAGCTGTCTCACGACACGAGTAACCCAGTTTACATAATCAAGGGTTTTCCGGTCTCTCACTTCCCGGTCCTTCTCCGCCAAGAATCCCCGTAGGATTTCAGCCGCATCAAAATCTAGCGAGTCAATAGACCTCCACATATATCGAAATTCCTTACAAAGGCTGCTAGTAGCCACTGCATCCTTTAGTGACAACCGGGACAAGATAATACCAAAGATTTCAACTGTATTCCTCTCCTGATGAATTCCCCGGCCGGCCTTTTTGTAGCAGGGGGTGTCCATCTTACAATTCAGCCGCCGTAGTGGCTATGGGTGCCGATTCAGTTTTGAGTTTTGACTCGATGGCCGCGCTCTAGATTTGCCCTAATGAGTCGGATAGGTTAATTAGCCCCAAAATGAGGGAAAAATATCCCACTTACTCCAGCAAGAAATTTCTGATCCCACTAACCCAATTTAAATTGAAATGACAACTTTGCCCTTAACATAATTAAAAAACTCCAACATGCCACTCTCTCATCTCTCTTCGAGTCTCCTCCCTCCGATCCGGTTTCTCTCTCTCTCCCCCCTCCCCCTCCGTCCCTCCCTCTCCCCGTCGCTCCTTCCTCGTCGGAGTCGGACATTCGAAGGCGCTGATCTCCATGATTGCCGACGGCGGCTTTTGCGATCAGAAGGTTGGCGATTTCTTTGGCCTCGATTCCACTGCAGCCACCGCAAATCAGTCATCTCCGGTGAGATTCAGGTCCCATTTCGGGGGATTTCTAAGCGGGGATCTCCGGGTTGGGTCCGCTCCGGCCCTCTCTTCATTTCCGGGCAGCTGTGGTGTACAAATGATCAAAGCAGCTCATCGGTGCCGAAGTGCTCGATGTTAATATCGACGAGCTCACCGCAGGAGCGATCAACGGCGTGGCAAACTGGCCGCACATAATCTCCAGGTCGTATGGAAAATCACCATCATTTCTCATGTCGACGGTGCGCCAAATCCAAGTGTTGTTCTTATAGATTTTGCGCCAGTTCCTGCAAACCTTCTGAGCGCTCTCCAAGATGTCAATGGCACCCAGCCGCGAGAGTTTCGACTCTGTGGCAATGTCAGGGAGCTCCGTCCAGTGTCACTGCCGTCTCTTTGCGGCAGAGGAGCTGTCGCCCATTTCTGAGTCTCAGGGTTTGAAATTTTGTGGTGTACAGGTTCTTGGCCAATAGCCTAATAGTGGTGCTGCTTCTATTTTTTTTTTTTTTTTGGGTAAATGGTGCTACTGGTGCAGAATGCCCAGATAGAAAGAAAAAATGAAGAAAAAAAAAGTTCTATTGGGGCAATAGACATCTGTTAAAGCGTCTATTGGGGGGTAATAGACATCTATTGGGGGCCAATAGACGTTTTGAATTGATGTAATTTTCTCCTTTTATTTATTTAATTAAAGTTTTATTTGTCTAATTTTAAGAAGATTTGTTTATATTCTGGCGGTGCAATAGACGTGTATTGGGGGGCAATAGACGTGTATTGGGGGCAATAGACGTATATTGAGGGGCAATACATGGCTGATAGTCGTCTATTGGGGGGCAATAGACGTCTACTGGGGGGCAATACATGGCTGATAGTCGTCTATTGGGGGCAATAGACGTCTATTAGGGGGCAAAAAAACTTTCCGGTGAGATTTTCAGCAAATTCCGGTTGGTGGCAGCAGGTGACCGGAATCCGGCGGCCTGCAGCTGGATTCCGGCGACCGGCAGCCGGTGACGGGCTCCGGCGAAGTCTCCTATGGTTTCTCTCTCTACCATTTTCTCTATCTCTCTCTCTAAGTAACAAAGGGGTGAGGGGTAAAATTGTATTAAAAAAAATTAAAAACAAAAAAAAATCTTAATGGGGTATTAGGGAAGACTCCCTTAGAATGTATTGGGTAAGAGAGAATTAAAAAAAACTTAATGGGGTAAGTGGGAAAAAAATCCATAGAAATGGGGTAAATGGACAAAAACCCTTTTTCTTTTCTCGGACAATTTTTTCTCTCTCATTTATAACATAAACAGTCAGTCTATTACAAAATAAGTCTTAGTAGACCAAATGGTACTCACCTTCAACAAATTTGTTTTAGAAAGAAAAAAGGGTGGTGCTATTCACACACCTATTTTCTTTATTTACACACCCCTTCTATTTTTCGATTACTTTAAATAATATTTTTTTATAAATTACCCCAACTACCCTCTCTTGCAATTAAGTTTTTTTTTTCCTTTTTTCTTTTTCTAGTTGGCAATTCAATCATCCACAAATCCTAAACCTTTAATGACATGTTTACTTACTTTGAATGGAAAATAATCATTAATCGGAGACAAGTGGAATGAGAGAAGAAAGGAATCGGTATTGATTCCGGATGATTGATTCTTAAACACATCTCCCCCCTTCGTAATCAAATTCCTAAGTATTCAGAAATCGATTCCTGATAAGGAGGTGGGACTTACACCCATTCTGATTCCTTCATGTGTTAGTAAACGCAACGCATGAATTCTTTTACCCGGAATCATTCCTATTATTTTATATGTTAGTAAACGCAGGAATGTTTTTACCCCGTAATCATTCCTTCCAATTCCAAGTAAATGTGCCCTTCTTTTCTCGCAGGGATAAAGGACTTCAAAACTCTTTTTGATTCTTTTTTCCATCAAAAACTTCTCTAGCATGGTCATTCTATCTCTCTAATGTGATGCTTTGAAGTTCAGTCAAAGCAGAACAAGCAACTTTAAACCCATCTTCAGAGAAAATTTTACACTTGATTTGCAATGGACAAGTGTGAGAAAAATATAGTTTAGATGATTTGTTGCACTTATCTTGATAGATACGACAGACAAAAAGAAAAATAATTATGGAGAAGTCACAGCGATCATGAGTTCAATTTGTTATAAATTGGTGTTCTCATTCCGTTATTACTTCTCAGCGTAGCACTGTGAGAGTGATTTAGGGTTTAACGAGGGCTTTTTGCCAGAAAGAAAATTTCAGTCGATCCTCACCGGAGTTAGATTTAGAATGCGGAGGTCGATTGCGAGCCTGGGTGGGTCCCTCGACATTTTGCCGAGGGTTTAGCACGAGCTCGTCGCCGGAGAAAATCATCCCGTCCGTACTCTTCGAGAGGCTCCTGGTTGTTATTCCCTAAATCGACCCCATCGTCTATGCATTTAAGGAGTTATCGTAAGTTCTTGTCTTTAATCTCAGAAATTGAATTGAGATGCGATTTGATGATTGTGTTTTGCTCTGGAATTTGATTAATGAAAGAAAAAAGTGAAATTTTGATTGTTTTGGAAGAGAAGTGAAAGAAAAGTTTGAAAATTTGATTGGTTTATATGGTAGAAGAGTGTATGGAGTAGCTGATTTGAGCTGGGGCTAAGCGCAGTTTTACAGTTTCAGAAGATTGACGAATGCCAATTCAGTGTTTTGCTTTAATAAGTGTGTACTATGGTGATACCTGAATTGGTAGAATTTTGATTCAATTTCTGTGAGTGGTGTGCTTTTTTTGTTTAGTGGAGCTCATGTTACTTTGTTGTTTTGGCCTTTGGGATTGTAGGTTTCGGTGGCGACAGCAATATCAACGCAGATATCCAGATGAACTTTTAGACAAGTCTAATGCTAGGTGAGCTTTAGAGGCTGATTACTTTATTGGATTTGTTACTTGATCACAATTAAGTGCATTGCATATGAATGATGGCCCTCCTTCTATTTCTAATTTATCAAGCACATTTGTGGCTTTTGCCTTCTGTTCTAATTGCTGAATCGTAAAGGTGCATTTCCCAGTAAAAAGTATTCTTGGGCGTATTTGCCATTTTAACTCAATTTCATACTGTCGTGCATGATGATCAGGAAATTTTTGATTCCCGATGTGTTCATATTGTGTCCAGTATTAGGTTAGTCTATTTTTTGGTTTCAATGGCTCCCACACCTTAAAGGTGGTTAAAGTTGATGTTTATTTGTTTCTGGCGAGTAACTAGTCTAATCAAACTAGTTAAAGTTTTTCCTGGAAATGGGATCCTCATGAAGTTATTTTATATCTAAACTCATGCTTTATCGTTAGGGAAGATAGATGCACGTGCATTATAGTACATTATGCAGCACGTGCATTATAGTACATTATGCAGCACGTGCATCAATCTCAAAGACGAGACATGCATATTATGTTATTAGCTTGCAGCAGTTGACAATAACATTGATTTATGATCTCTTCCTAAATTATACTGGGGTCAGAGTAGTCTCTTCCTAAATTATGGGGTGAAAATTTTATTATATGTCACGAACTTCTGAATCACTATGAGGCAGTGCCATTCGCCCATTTGCAACCATTAAAAGATTATACTGCTTGACATTGTAAATGATGGAAAAAAAGTTGTCCATATATAAAGGGACGAGTGCAAGTAATATACATACAATAGGTGGAGCACCTAACTACCAACACAAAAATGAGAAATCAGGTGTCAAAATCAGGCTGAGTTTGCACAAGTACTGATTCAAAATTTCAAATCCACACGAGACCATCTCCACTATGGCTCCTTCATAAAAACAATGGTAGAGCTCAGTGGGAGCAACAGTGCATGGTTAATCTTATTCATCTCCAATGCTCCAAAACAACCCGAATAGAGAGAGGATGGCCAGGATGAACAGATAGGCAATCTTGAAGATGCGTTGTTTTTTCTCCCAGCTTAGCAGGTTACGATCTCAGTCACATCTGCCAAGTGCCGCCCCTTCATGTACGAATTGACGTTATAATATAGGTGCGGGAGAGCCAATGGAAGCATAGACCAATGTCTCGTTATAAAAAGAATGACGCAGAAAACTCCTTGAACGATAAACTCTGGCAAAACAATACGGTTTATCCGAGATGATGAATCATATGAGTTGATGTAATCGTCCTCGAGGTCCATTAGGCACAAAAGCTGATAACCCACAAGGTATAAGAGAGTTAAGATGAAGAAGATACTCAAAAGCCATGTCCATAGCATCTCCATCACAGAGCACCTCTTTCTCTCGGTATTGGTCTGTCTGTACGTGTTTTGGTCTTCTCGGTAGAAATCGGCTTCTGGGTTTCGTTGGTGCAATCGGAAATCAAAATCTTGTTTCTTCTTCTCTTCTATCTTGAAGGTAGGTATTTATAGATTATATTATGACCAAACATAATCTATGTGGAATAGAAGTCCTAATCAAAACCACCTGGCGCATGTAGTAAGGTTGGTTGAGCTATACCTAGTATGGAACCCCCATGTTTAGAGTTTGAGTCTCAAGTCCAACCAATTTGTGACCAGTAAGGTTTGAGGGGCTTTCGAGTTCATGTGCCTACAGTGGGAGATTAGTCTGACTTTATTGGGATACTCTCGTGAACCTCGGTCTGAATACTGACTGGGTGGGTGTGTTATCAACTTGCTAACATAACAACTATAAGTCAAAAAAAGAAGTTCTAATCAAAATAAAAATAGAAAACCTAATCAAAATAGGAACGAAAACCTGCAACATATGTTGAAGAAACATGGATGAAATAGTTTTGCCCTCCTTTGTACATTCTCCACCCATTTTCTAGTTTTTATATCTATGATAATTACAACTAGCATTTCGTGAAGCAATCTCACAACCAAGGTTTTAAATATCGATATTTTCATATCTATCAATATTTTGAAAAAGGGAGATATCGGATATATTGGGGATACAGTGTACGAAAATATCGTTTTTGAAAAAAGTCAATTTATTAGAAATTTAGAACTACATATAAATATATATATATATATATGAATGTCAACTTTATCTACATCCAAAAAGAGACTCTAGGCGGTTGAAAAGCCGCTCGCTGGTCTACGAAAATGCAATAATCAAACCAAGACATATGACCCATATAGTGCGAATTGTAGTGATGAACATGATAGTTATAGATCTCTTTAGAACTGCCGACTGTTTTCCCTATAAGGGGATAATAAGGATGAACCCAACTAGATGACTGATCATATACTTCTCCATATTAATTATATCCATAAGCATTATAACCAAATTGATTGTTGCTTTCATGAGATTCATTTGAAATCCCACTGCGCTCTGTGCCTAAACTGATAGAGTCAAAACTTAAGGCAATTGAAGAAACATCTTATGGGATACTTTGATCATCAGTTGCACCTCTAGTCCTCCTCCCATATCGGGTCTTCTCTTGAGCACCATGACCAGCTATTCTCACTTCGTGGTCTTCATCTTGGGTGACATGATCAAAATTACCTTCACAGGTAAATTGGAATTCTCCATCCACAGAACATAGTCCATATTCATATCTTTCACATCCGCCACCTGTTCCGCTTCCAGCTGTAGTCAACATGTTTTGGAAATGTGGAGAATCAGCTTTGTTAAAAGGGACAGCATCATATATGTGGTATTTAGACACCATTGTTGCCAATAGTTCTCTACCACCTTTTAGTAATGATTTAATTGTGCTTTGTTTTGATCGACTATCTTTTGATGGCATTGCTATTGGAGGCTCAGAAAATGAGTACCGATAGGTTTTTGATCGATCAACTTGTTGCGGTTGTTGACTGCTACTACCGCCTCTCGATAGTTTTGGAAATTGAAATCTTGCACTTCTACTAAACTGAGAGTTCTTATCACAATCTACGGTTGATCGTCTTACTGCAGCAAGATAATCTTGTCGTTCTGCAGGGTGCATGTCTGGTGGATACTGAAATCCATCATCATCATCATCATTGTCGTCATCGTCATTGTACAGACTTGTTTGATTGTCAAGATAATCATTGCGGAGTTCTTCTCTAATATCATCTTGAACAGCTGCCTTTTCTTGCTTAATAGAATCTTTTCTCTTTATCCATGCTATCACCTCTATTTTGATCTCCGGTGGCACTTTGAGGCCCTGATCAATTTGGGGCCCTTTGTATAGTTTTATAAACATTGCACTTAACAAAATAAAATCAATAAAAAAGATGAATTACATTTAACTATTTAACCGTCTGTAGTTTGCTTCATATCATATATCACTTTCTATTTTTAATTATGTTGATCCACTAAAACAAGAGACAACTTCCAAAAAAAAAATTTCAAGTTTAAGACACATACTACACAGTAGATTCGTTATTCCTCACTTTTTCAAGATGCATAGCCAAAATTTAATACTCCGTACTCTGCACTTTCTTCTCATCATATTATCCATATATGGTTCCTTGACTTCCTTCTGCAATGTCATTTGGCCTCATTTGAATAATTGAACCTTTATGGCTTTATCTTCTTTCTATTATTCAACTACAGAGTTACAAACTACATACAGAGTTACAGAAATAGTCACAGACTACACAGTTCCAAATCTCTCCTCACACAGATTTGCATTTAGACTTTTAGATAATTACTTCTCACCCAAAATCGCCTTGAGGGTATTTATCCAATTCTCCTCACCTAGATTCGCCTTGAGGGGATTTTTTTTCCTCACCTAGATTCGCCTTGAGGGGATTTTCTACTCACCTAGATTCACCTTGAGGGGATTTCTCCTCACTCAAATTTGGCTTTAGGAAATCTCTCTTCACACATATTTTTCATTTAGAGAATTACTGATTTTTTTTTTATTTTTACCTCAAATTTTACAGATATTTTTTCACTTTATCGGGATATATCGCAAATATCTAATATATTGGGGATACTTGACGATGTCGGAAAAATTTCGCAGAAACGGTGACAGATAAGATATTTTCCCCCCTAGATATATCGGTCCGTCAAAAAAGGAGATATCGGGGGATATATCAGAAATATCGCAGAGATTTAGAACCTTGCTCACAACCTTTCACTTAAAAATGAGAGACTTATGCTAGTAGATCAAATGGTAATAAGCTGCATTATGGATTAGTTAGGCTAATTGGATTAAACATGGGGTATTTTACCATGCTTCGACTCAAGTTGGGAATTAACCTCCATATAAGGTTGACGTACATACACATTGCTCCCATCTTGTTATTGGATAAAGCAAAGTTTGTCCATTGATTCTAAGTCAAGTCGAGTGGTGCTAGTATTAGTCATGAGGAACAAAACAACATTTTTGATAGAATTCACAAAGCTGAATGATGAGGGCACCCAATGGCTTTGTCCTGGACTACCCGTTGGTGAGATTTCAGAATGAGAAATGTTAGTAACCTTCTCCATTTATTAACCGCTATGTGTGCTCTTTTGTCACTCAAAACCATAATATTAATTTTGTCAAAGCTGAATTTCATTTCTTCCAAATATGCCTCTAATTATTGCTTATTAACAGCTTTATTATTTTTCTTCTTTCTACTTAAACTCTCTCTCTCCCTCCCTCACTCCAGCGAGCGATTCTCCTCCTTGGCTCTTTTATTATGTTGGTTCAATACAAATCCCTAACTTTGATCATATCAATTAACAAATCATTATTGATTTTTTTTTTTTTTTGACAAAGTAATAGATATTTCATTCATTCCCAAAGCCAGAACGGCACATACAAATAAATCTTATATACTTGTACCCTAAATCAGTGGTCAAGCAGATAAGGGAATACGGGTACCATCTACTAGTACAATGATGCTCATTTGAATTTTACGAGCCTACACAACTACAAATCTCATAGTACACTAAGAAAACTATTTCGAATCTCCCTTCGTCAATGCACTCAATTGTGGTACTTCAGGAGATTCATTAGCTTGGTGTAAGAAGAAACCATAGCAATATAGACTAAAACCCACTAATAAAGCAGGCCTAACTTGGGCCAAAACCCACTATTTTCCCCAAACAAACTAGGGAGTTATTGGAATTTAAAAAAAAACCTTAAAAAAACCCGAAAGCCCAAAAGAAAACCCTAACCCAAGGTCCACCTGTGTCCCAGCCCATTCCAATCATCCCTTCCCTGTGCAGCACCGCTGTACACCTTTAGTAGTTAAGCTCCATTAACTATTCACCCATAGCCACTACGGCGGCTGAATTCTAAGATGGATGATGGGCCTCCCACCAATTAAAGGACTAACTTGTCCAGTGAGGCCATTCTAGATGGTGTACCGTTTCATTCATAATACTTTGCGTTTAATTAGTTACTGATGTAGGATGTAGATGGTGACAACTGTCCCTTTTGAGCATGACTGGCTCGTGACCTCTATAAGTCATGTATTCCCTGCTGTTTACAAGGAACGTGAATTTGCCTTCTTCGTTTTCTTCTTTCTCCAGTCCTTCTGCAATTTCTATTTTTTTAAACCCAGACTCCTATTAATGGACACCCCCTGCTCCATTAACCATTAGTATTGAGACGCGGCTGTGTTCTGCTCTATTTCTTTCTTTCGGTGGTGGAAATCAAATCACCGAGTCTCAGGTAACTGCAGATTCTCTCTCAATTTCCTTGATTAAATTTTGGTAATTTTTTCGTTGATAATGAACAAATCTGGGTTCTCTCTCTCTCTCTCTATCAAAGTTTTGGGTTTTATTGTTGGTCAAGAAATCAAGATCTGAGTTCTGTCTACTCAAAATTTGTTTTTCTAAAATGAAATGAGCAGATCCCAAATTTGTTTTGGTTCTTCTGCCGTTTTCCCTCTTCATAGAAATGTTTAACCTCTTGGGTATGACTTTTTGCTCCTCTTCTGTTTTCAATTCGTTTTTGTTTTTTTTTTTTTTCAATTCGCAGTTGCATAATCAAATCCTTCGTGTTTAATTTATGTGATTGGTGGTTACAAGGATATGGCTGGTGTTTCCTACTGGGTTTTCAGAAGCATATATATGTAATGAATTATTACACTAGTTGTGAAATGCCTGCTGTTCTTTACTGAGTTTTCAGGATATTATATATGGCTCAACACAACATTCTTGAGGGCAATCATGTTCACAATGCCCCACAATCGTTAGTTTCATTAACAGGCTTGATTGCCGCAAGGTCAAGGATTGGCGAACATCAACAGGCAGCGGCAGACCACGAACAAACTCGACTACAACTCGAGGAACAAAGGAATGTACTCCTAGCTAATAGAGCAGCTATCAATAACCAACTCCTACACCTGCGAACGCAACGTGATTTTCACGCAGGTCGCGCTGACCACTACGAGCACCGAGTTCAGCAAGCTGATCAAGAATTAGCCGAGTTGAAAGGTAGAGTACAAGAGCTTGCGGCCCTTCGTGATGGAGCCTCGGAACGAGTGCAGATGTATGGGCATGGTTTAGCAACTCTTCCAGTAATTACAGTGGCAACACTAAGGCAAATGGTGGTTGTTGTGAATGAAATCCGACCATTAGGCTTTGGTGGTCAGATTAGGATCCATGACACCCCCATGACCTCTGAGCTTGAAAGGCAAGAAATCCGTGATTTATGTGCCCAATTTAATATTATAGTTCAAAACTAGTTATTTATGAGATGATTGTAGTTGGGATTTTAAGGGCTTGTCCGGTAACGTTTTTAAAAATGATTTTTCAAAAACCTATTTTGAAAATAAAAACGAGAAAACAAGATTGGATTTTTGAGATCCGAAAATGTGTCCGGTAGCTTATTCTGAAAATAATTTTCAAAAACGAGAGAAAATTGCGACTAGAGCTGAGAGAGAGACCTGAGAAGAAGATAACGACGTGAGAATATGGAAGAAGAGAGCACATTCTTTTTTTTCTTCGTTTTGGAAAATATATCTCCATGTTTTCTAAAATATGAGAATGAAAATGTGAAAACGTCTATTTGTCGTTTTCCTGTTTTACGAGTAAAATAAAAAATTATTTTCAAAAATTATTTTCTGGATTTTTGAAAACAGACCAACGAACACATTTTCAAGCCATTTTCATTTTATAAAATGAAAAAGATGACTTGAAAACATTACCGAACGCCACCTAAGTTTCAGTGGCGACTTTAGATAGTTCCAATGCTAGTTGATGTTTGATTTGAAAGTTGATTGCTTATTGTAATTTATGTCGCTACTTGATCACAATTGCATTGCATACTCTGCAATGGTGCTTCTTTCAATTCTATTTTTATCAGGCACATTGGATGTTCCCCTCAATCTAATCCTGAATCCTAAAGGTGCAGTCGCATATAAAATTTATTGTTGGGGGGTCTTTGCCAATTTAACTAAATTTCACATTAGCGTGTGGAATGATCAGGATATTTCCCGATGTGTTCATAGTGTCTAGTAGTAGGTCAATTTATATATGTAAACCCTGATCAGTGGACCAAGTAACTTGTGTTGGCACTTGTTGATTCCCTGTTCATAATCGCCCATTGTGTTGGTATATTGTTTTCATATTCCCTGTTGATTCCTGATGCTTGTTTAGTTAATGCAGATTGATAGTTATATGATTCAATCACCAAGCAAAGAAATGTTCAAAAGATGGCGTTAGAAATAAGGTCTTTAGTCTTTGGTTGGTCTTTTGATGTTGTGCTAAAGAGGCAAGCATCACTAAGTAAATAGATGAACACTAGGTAATAGACCGTGTGATGCGTGTGTTTGTCTTTCTTTTTTTACTTGAATTTATACGTAAAAAAAAGGTGAGATTATACATATTAAAATCTCTCTCTCTCTCTCCCGTCTCTTCCCCACCATAAACCGCCACCCAACCCACCGCCTTTAGTCCTTTACCTCTGATCGCAACCAAAAATTTGTCCATCATCCTTGTTCCACTTTTCAATTTGATGTTGAACCATTCCGATCTTTTTTCACATAGATGCCATGCAATTATCATATTTTTGGAATTCCAATTGCGATCTTTCTCAGCGCTTTCTTTCTTTTGGTTCTACATATTTGTTTGGCAAATTGTCATGGGTCTTTTAATGTGGGAAATCTTTGTGGTACTGCATTGATCCTGCCAATTGAGTATTGGTTCTTCTCTGTCCAATCTCACTGTGACTGGCACTTTGTTTGTTGTCTTTTGCATTTTTGTGTTGTTTGTTTGCTTTGAGATGATTGCATGATTTTCTTGTTATGGGGGCGAAGCTGAACAAAAATGGTGAACCCCAACTGATAAAAGCCAAAATTGCACTGGGGCCACAGCCCCCAATCATCCTATACTGTGTCCTTCTCTACTTGAATGGATTGGAAAAAATATACATGATGCGGTAAACTTGAAGCAATAAGATGCTTGTTCTTGGAACTGAATTTGCAAGTAGCAAGCTCGAAATAATTCACCACTTCATGCGCTTGGAGGGTTGCATTATAGGATTAGGGCGTTAGAGCAGATATGTGTGTGTGAACAAGGATGAAACTTGGTAAGCTACATGGATATGCACAAGGATAAAACTTGTACTTGAGTTTGCTCAAGCCTTCAAGCTTCGTAGGATATATACAAAAAGGATAAAAACTTGGTAAGCTAGCTCTGATACCAATTACACAAAGGAACTTTTTTATTGATGTAGCTAGAAATTTCTTACAGAGGTATAGACAAAGAAGGAAAGTTTTTATAACTACAAGGAAGCTAAAGAGGTGAAGGGATCGATGATCCTCTTCTCACAACAATGAGTCCTACGTATACAATTGAAAATTAGCTCTAGTTAACTAACTATGATTACAAAATTGTCCTAACTAGGATTACAAATTATCAAGTCACCAACCATGGTTAGGTCAAAGTGACACCTAACGTTATCTACAAACTTCTACCGGGTTCGAAGCGACCAAAGACTCTTTATTTGTTGTCATTTCTGCTGAAGTGTCGTGTGGGTCCATTACGCTTCCATAACATTTTCTAGATTTTGATAACCCATATCGTCTAATCCTAAACTTGGGTTTGAGTTGGAATTAACTTCTTATTGGCACAGTAAATATGACATTTCTTCAATCTCTGTTGCCATCATCAATGGGATGTCCAACTGAGTAACACCTGTGGCCATAGTAGCCAACAAGTCGTTTGCCTGCTTCTGTTGTTCAGGAGTAGACTGATAGTTGCTTGCCATGTGTTTGACGAAAACTATTCGTCCGAGTGTCAGCTTAAGCAAATTGCTTTGTCTGACTTCTTCTATAATGTGTTTTAGTTAAGCTCCACAGTTGATTGCGTATTGCTCATAAAGCTTGCTCCGACTACTCAAAAAGTAGAAAATTTGGGGTTAGAGCAAGCAATATGATGATTACAGAAGTTGGGCATGAAGAAAGGGAAGAGAGACCTCCTCCTTATGTAGAACCGAAGATCAACTCTAGGCCCAGCTGCAATGCTCTGTTTGTTGAGCCTTCCCCCTTTTTAGTGAGTCCCTGAATTTTGCTTCTTTGACCTTTACTTTATTGTAAAGAACTAATCTTCATGAATAGTTTGACTGCATCTTCATCTTGTTAGGGTAAGAACCCCAATGAAGAAAGAAATTGCAGAAGGAAGAAAATAACGCAAAGAAGAAATACTGATATGTTGATAGATGATGAAAGGAGTACAAAGTTCTGGTTTATATAACCCAAGGATGAGCTACCTACCATTGGCTACAATAACAACCTAGTTAATTAACAACTCAACCCAAATTAACCTGATCAACTACTAATTAACATTATATTGTACTAAAAAAAACAAAAAAAAGTCCTCATGAACTAATCCTCATTTTAGTGATTCTTATTAGAAAGATTCCCTAATTGATAGAGCTAGTCACATATATGAAATTTTGTTCTTATAGGTTGTATATGTATATGGTACGTTAAAATAAAAAAACAAATAAACAATAACAATAACAACAATAATAGAAAGAAAGAAAAAATCTATGTATATAGAGGTAATGCATATCTAGGTTAATGAAAATAAGTATTCATTATAATGAGATAAAAATGAGCGTCAATTACTATATTGATAGAACTGGAATTCGAAATTGCTCTTTTCCGGATCCTTCCCTTTATGCTCCTTCAGAAAACAGTACATGGAGTGCACCGAATCGGGGCGGAATGGGAGGATCAGGACTCAGGAGTGCAAGCTCCCCCAGAAATGTCCCAAAGTGCCCATCACTTCAAATAAGGATCATTCTTCACCGTCTGCCCGACCCCAATACAGGCATCATATAGAAGTCTGCAGAGTTGTAAAACCTTGGTAGCAGAGATGTACATTTCATCCACATAAAATGAGTCTCCAAGCTGTCTCAAAAGATCTTGTAGTAGAAATTTACCAGAAGACTCAAGGAGAAAGAAATACTTTACAACGCCAAAAGAAAGCCTCGGAGTTTTGCACTACATCTCTAGTACTTTGTGTATAATGCTCCAAAGTCTGTGTCTGCTCATCTATGCCATCAGTGGATACTGTATCTTCGGCTAGTTTGACTGCTGCCATATGCGACTGTTGAAAGTTCTCTCCAGCCTTCTGCAGCTTTCTTGCAGTTTCAACCTCGCCAAGCATCATAAGCGTATGCAACAAGGATTTTAGCTCCTGTAGTGCTTCACTTGTTGGAGGCATCCCCTTCAAGTGATCAACAAGAGCGATCTCCTCACCAGGACTGCAATGTCAAGTAGTTATTTGAGACTGAATGAGGAGGAACAATGGAAACATTCCAGAAAAGAGCATTTAACTACCTGCCAGCACGGATTTTTCCTTTCTTTCTCTGACGCCTGGCATCTCTAGCCCTGCTAGCTGCACTTGATCTCATGGAAGTGGCAGAGCTGTTCCTAGTCCTGCTCACAAGATTAGGCACACACTTAAAATACAAACTTTAAGATGTGCGAATAAACTTGAAGATGTACAAACTTTAAAATACAAACTTTAAGATGTACTTAATGGAGACTTAATGGAGAATCATCCTCCCAATGAATTAAAGAGGTAGACCTGTATGAATAAAAGTATGTAAAAGACATACCCAGTGGTGTAAGCACTCATTCCACTGAAATTACTGCTAGCTTCTGAAGCAGTATCATCATCAAGATCGTTCATTGACCGTTCCTCTGACTGGACTTTTGCAGCAAGGAGTAACCTTCTTTGCCTTAAAGCTAAGTAGCGAGCCAAGTACTTCCCTACTTTCTCCAAACCTTCCTCGTATTCACCAATCAGCAAGACTGCACATTCCAAAGCTGCATTCTTCACCTCAGAGATCAAATCCTGTCTACTGTGCATTAAAGCAACTCTTAAAGCTTCCTCCCAGTCCCTTGCGCTAATCAACAAACTCATCCCATTGTTAATTTCACCACAATACTCCAGCGCAATTTTGGCAGCTTCCTTTGGTTTACCAAGAGCTTGCAATTCTTCACATAGATCATGAGCCAGTTGCATTATCTCATCTTTACCCAGTTTTAGAAGCCCGGCAACTGTAAGCACCTTACCCCAATTACCACAAGAACGGTACGACTTCAAAGCCTTCTCAAAACTGGAGCAGCACAAATAAGTGGTAGCAGCATCCTCAAAGCATTTTTCATTGCTAAGATGATCTCCCCAAGCGTCGAGAACTTGCCTCTTCTTGTTAGGATCAGCTATCAGCTGAAGTCCCAGTGGAAAGAGTTGAGGATTTTTCTTCATCAGGTTCATAGAATCTGCATAGCAAGTGTCTCCTGCAGAAACAATGTGCTTGAGGGCCTTCTCAAACCTCTGCAGCCGAAGGTCAATGTTATAGCGCATTAAAGTATCAGGCATACTTTCCAATTCTTGAAGAAAAGGAAGGAATTCTTTAGGGTCCTGCTGAGAATTCAATGCCACCATAGCTGCAAGGTTCAAATCATAAAGGCCCAAAGCTGCCTCATAAACAGATTCCGAATCAGATAACCATAGGAGATGCTTCAAAGCCTCTTCAGCAGTGGGGTAAGACATTCTCCTTTGGTCATTGGAACCTGACAATTCTGCCTCACGGATAACTTTTATTCTCTCTAAAGCCTCATCAAGTGCAGGGGGGTCACTACGAGCAAGAGTGGTCAGAATGCAAAGCTCCCTTGCAGGAGTTTCCGGTAATTGATCCTCAAGAGCCTTCCTAATGGCCAGCAGCACAGAAGATACCTTGTTATTGGAATCAAAACCCTTGGAGTCCTGCGATTGCACATCTTTAGCTTCTTTAGGAGAGGGTGAAGAAATAAATTCCTTATATAGCGTCTCTGTAGTATCTTCATTCTTTATGGCACAAACAAACTCAGTCATGTGGTTCAAATTATTGACCTGCTTGACAAATTCTGCCGCTGATTGAAGAAACACCTGCCAACCACAATAGTCAACCAAGACATTGAAATCTATCCTCTGACGCCTCACCATGAGAAGTGCATCTCTAAAACGCCTTTGGACCAATGCATTGCAAATAGAGGCCAGGACCAACTTTCTTGGGTAAATGCATTCTAGATTGCCACGAGATGGTTGCAACAGGACAGCGGCTTCATCTCCATGAACGACACCAACAACTTTGGCACCTCTTTCCCATATGTTTATAAAGTTTCTATTTTCTTCTCTTTTCTTCTTACCAGCATGGATGAAGTTCTCATGTTTTATCTCAAGTTCTTTTTGCAATACATCTGATATTTCAACAACAAAAAGCAAATCCTGCTTAGTTGCCAAAATTAAATGTGTGATCACCTGATCAGCCAAATTTGAGTAGAATGAAAAACTGCTGCAGTTGTTGCATATTATCTTTCCACTGACGTGCAGCCTACAACTGTCATCAAGTCCGAAAAGCAGAGGTTTCGATGACACACTATCTCCAACTAGAACCGCACTCATCCAAGGGCAAGTTGATGAGAAGCTCCAATCAAGCTTTGAAGCCCCTCGGGAGATGCCTAACTTTGGAACATACTCATAAACCTTTCCACCATCAAATTGAACAAATGCTGAACCTTTTGAAGCAGGATTAGGAGTAATTCCAATAATGGTCTCTTCTAGAGAGTTTCGACTGGAGACTTTAGCATTCCAACCTGAGCATGTCAATAAACCTGGGACATGATCCTCAGAGCATGTAAGCTCAATTTCCTGCAAATAAAAACCAAGGTCTTCCTCACCAAGTGAAGTCTGAGGCAAGTAATTACTATGACTGAACCCATGGTGAGAAACAGCAAGAATCTTATGGGGATCCAACCATATTAGATGCAAAACTGAACCAAATGGTGAATCAGAACTGGACGCTTCAACAAGTAACTCTTTTCCTTCTAGATCTTCCCATGTATCAGTTGCAGGAAGCTCTACAATACATAAACAGCCATCTGATAGAAAAGCAGCCAAGCAGTTCTTAGAATTCTTGGAGTAGAAGGCAAAGTCCCGGACAACACTCGAGAATTTAAGGCTGAATAAATACATAGGAGGTGGCATTAAGTATAAAGAAAGGGGGGTTACAAGTATCTTGGAGTCATCAATTACCAATGCAGTTGAGTCCTCCATCACGGCTGAATTCCATATGAAGTTGTAAGATGTAATCTGGCCGCCAAGAGTCCAACATATTAACTGCAGTGGCCTTGTTGGATTCCAGACAAACCTCACTCCGTCGTGTCTTGGGTATCTAATTTCAGATTTTAAGTACCAGTGATTGTTACTGAAATACCAAATCTTGACACAGTCATAGTTATCACATCTGACAACGGCGGCAAGAAGATCTGAACTGCAATTCCACTTGAGAAATTCTACGGTTGCATTAGCTTGCTCATTAATGCTAAACAGGCTTCTTTCTAACCCATTCCTCTCGTAAAACACGATTGCAGGACACTCATTTTGCGCTTTCCTATCATAAACAGCCGCAACTTTCGCCCCACTTGGCATCCAGTCCACCACTGAACCCATGAACGACTTTGATTCCGAAACAGCATGTAACGCCCCTGAATGTCGCTCCCAAACCTTAAGCCTCTTAAGCATAGAGGTAGAATCCAACGCCTCGCTTAGTGTGACAAAGTATTTCCCATCACCGCGCCAAGCAATGGGGCTTTCAATATTCGACAATGTTAGATCACCTGAAAACCATAGTCCAGTCATTTCGATCACACATCAATGCCACACAAGTTATCCCTAACTAACCTTCAGTTCACACATTTCTATTTCCCCAATCAAACAATAGCAACTACGCATCGAATCAAAGCGAAAATCGGAAAATTAATAAGCAAAGGAGAGAGAGAGAGGTCCTTACATATGCGGCTGCCATCTTCAGCAACATCCTCAAGTGCAGTCTCGTAAAGCAAGTCCCAATCCAGAGTCATCACCAGTATCTGCCCAGTCCCTGTAATTATAGCCAGAACATCTCCATCCGGACTAGCCGAAACACACCTCACACCGCCGTCGACTCCGCCGACGACTTGCGAGGCATTGTCATCGACACTATGCAGCAGCAGAAGGCCTTTACTGGTCCCAACCAAGAGTGCCTCCTTCTCCATGAGGTAAACAAACGAAGTGATGGAGTCCTCGGCCTCATCCAGCTCGATCCGAGTGACGTGCGCGGGAATCGAGGTCTTGCTCCACGCCCTCTCATGCTGTAAAGCAAATTTAAGAGTCCGAATTAGGGTTTTGGGAATCAGAAATTAGGGTTTAGGAATTGAGGAGGGGAGGCGAACCTGGAGAGAGGAGAGGTGGGTGGCGTAGATGTTGTTGGCGGAGGAGGCGAAGAAGAGGCGGCTCTGCTCGATGTCGAAGGCGGAGAAGAGGATGAGCTCTTCTTGTGGGGACTGTAACTGGAGGTTCAGAGAGACCTCCGAGTAGAGTTTCAGATTATTCATGGCGCTAAATCTGTGCCCTAGCTAGTCGTACACCGACTGGGGTTAGGGTTTTGCAGCGAGGGTTTAAGCCCCAAGCAAAAATGGTTTCCACAGAGAAGAGAAGATGATGTCTCTACTCTATGGTGTGGTATTGAACGACATGTCGCTGCCGATTTTTTTTTTTTTTTTTAACCTTCATCGCTTTTTCTTTTCCTGGCTTTTTTGTGGGAAATGGGAAATAAACAATGCCGAGTTTAATAGCGAGGACTTGTATAGTTGTAGTTAAGCAAGATCATTAAGTAATTGGTACCTGAATGAAAATTAGTTGAAAGAATGTTAATAACTTAGTATTCTAGTGGTTTTAATTGTTCATTCTAATGAAGTCGCATTAAGCACATATTTAAATTTTCGTGTTAAACTAATTTAATTTGTTGAACTGAACAATGTTTGAATCAAATAACGTCAGCATCATGAAATTTCATTAAATTGTCTTTAACAATTAACATTACATTTTTAAGTTGTGATTTTATTGTCAAAGAGTCGATTCTTTAACACTCCAAACCACAAAACCCTTGCCTTTAAAATGGGAGAGGGATTTTATGCACAAAGCCCCAAAGAGGTGAGATCACCGAGGAAAAATATCAGCCATTAGTTCAGATTATTGTGCTGACATGTTAAGACTGTTTGCATATTTTTATTATAGTGCTTCTGTTTATGTTAGAAGAGCCCAGTAGAGAAGACAGACAACGTGAGTATCATGAGTCATGAAGACTGCACCAGGAGGTTCAGATTGCCAGAAAACCTGAGAGGCGATGAACATCTAATCCCACGCTTTAGAAAAACTCCAATGCTTCACCTGACCATACTTCCAGGAGAAGTGCTTCCAAGTCGATTATTAGAGTGGCTGTTTGTAATGTACAATGACCAAGGAGAAGACAAGGAGGGTCATGAGACCAGGATACATGCAGAACTACCTCAACTTACACCCAACTTCTACAGGGTTCGATCAGTGAAATGTATATAAAAATTGCATAAAAAGTTAAAAATTGGTGGGCAACAGAAATTCAAAAACTAAACACATTCCCATTTCATTTCTGTGATTCATGTACAACAATCTGGCAGCTACAATAAATCAACAGATTGTGTGAAGTTACTAAGAAGAAGGAAGACAACATGAAATATAAAGCAAGCAAAGTAAGTTCACCACAAAATAGACACTGCACCTCATGTGCAGAGATTCCTTTGTCTCTATCAAATTTCAGAAAGTGTAGCGAAGTTGCTGAACCCTTAATCTCTTTGATTGCGCTCCTATCATGTACAAGCTTCTGTAGTTCCTAATTTCACATTTAACCTTCTGTTAGCAAAATTGCATCAGAAAATCAACTCTGCCGACTTTCCAATTTACCACTGTATCATATACAAGATCAAGCCTCCACACGCCACATATACTCAAAAACGTGGCCCCAAAAGCTTTAGAAATGCAGAGAAAGAACCTTTAATCAAGTTCTATACCTTTTTCCTTTGCTGTTTCCACAACAGTGTTCATATTCCCTGTAGTCATCATAGAAAGCATGTAATACGATTTCCACAACTTGACAGAGAAAGGATATACAGATAAAGCTCTCTTATAAAACCTCTCAGAAATAACCTCAACATTCACCATATTGCCCAATATGTCTGCAGCTTCTACCCATACATACTCTGGCGGAATTGGGACTGCACGAAAGATTGCACTGACCAAGTTTGAGCTAGCCCAGAACAAAACACTGACTGAAGTAATATCAGTCACATTGTTGCCAGTAATTAACAGCTTACAGACAGAAATAGCTAACTGATAGTTGGATGGAGTTATATCCAAGATAGCTTCAACAAAATCCACCAGACATTTTGTCTTACCAGTCTTTTTCGGTAAAAGAGAAGGTCCATACAACACTTCAAGAACTGAATTTACAAGAGCAAAATCAGATGAGAATGGACTGAATGCGTTACTAACCAGCTGTCGTACTCTTGGCTTCTTGATGTTGGCAATAAACTGCCTAGATAATGGCTCAGATGAACGGAAAACTTCGGCATCACCTATGTAACGTTTCAAAATCTTCTCCATGACACTAGGACAACCATTCTCCTTAAATCCTGATTCCTCACTTAGCATAAATAATGCATGCTCCCTCATGCAATGCTTTGAATATTCTGGCACAGCAGCCTTCAATGCCCTCTCGAGGGCTAAGCGAGCTTCTATCTGATCATTTTGGATTAACTTATACAGCGAGAGATTAAGATATCCAAACATTACGTCCATCTGCTTAGAATCAGTATTAAGTGTCTGCAGAAATGAATCCGAAGCCAATCCTAGTGAGCCATCTGAGTTATCACACTCCATGTCATCTAATGTACCATTTCGAATACAATGAACTTGCCAAAAAGAATGAAACCAACGGCCTATAAGTTCTTTACCAAAATCAAATTGTCCTTTCTGAAAGGCATATACAACATACTGATTCCAGATGCATTGAATTCCCGGGACTTCTTTTGGCCAATTATTTAGGGCTTCCTCAAATCCGTCAAAAAGCGAATCACCAGGAGCATGTTTTTGGGCCCTTGCCGATATTAGAACAAGCTCTAAGCAGGACGGGAACATTTTAAGATATTTACCCAGAAGATTACTACACCTTTCTAAGCTGTCAATAGCTGCCATGCACCTTAAGTGGCTCAGAGCAAAAAAATGTGCCAAACTGAGATTAAAATCACCTTTATCCAGCGATTGACATACAGAATCTTCTACTGCTTCCATCAGTTTGACAGCCCTCTGCTTTTCATTATCTGTTAATTCAATAGAAGGCCATTCTATTGCAAACAGTTCTTTCTGACATTCAAACTGCAGTACTACAGCATCAGGAAGTTTCCTATAGATAACCAAGTAAACACAACACACCCCCAAAATACATTTGTCATGACTTGTTAGGCATTTGGGCATATCAGTAAGCAATGGAGAATCGGGGTCATAAATATTTGTGGCAGCAGAGAAGAGTCCACAAATTTTCTGAATGGCCCTCTCAACATTCCCAGACATGCATAGACAGTCCACCATTTGCAAAACTAAGTCTAAGATACAAGCACTAGCATGCACTTTATCTTTGGCAGAAGAAGCATGGCGGCACAGTGCTGAGAGGGCAAGATCGTAGGTAACCAATCGGTCACTTAGCCGCACCCGACTGTTGATGAACATAATCCAAAGTTCATAAGATTGATCATTGTAGTTGACCTGAGGAAGAAGAGGAGAAGTGTTTCCAGACAAAAGTTTCAAATTTCATATCTAGAATGCACAAAGAAACAGCATGTTGAAAAAGACTAGAATAGTAGATAACTAACACAAGAGTGGGAAAAAGGGGGAGAAAACCTCAAAAATGGAAGAGAAAAGCTTGTAGGATGAAACTTATTTCGAGAGATAATCAAGCCAAAAATTGCATAAATCATGTTATAGACTGTTCAATGGAATATAATTCAGAGAAGGGGGGTCTTACTACCTAGGTAAGAAATATAGTATAGGTATATGTTTTCCTTACATACACATCATCTGGCTGCATGATGTGTATGCCCCAGGCTATCAGAAATTAATATGCACCCCAAAAACACTACAGCATATCAATCAGATTGCTTGGTCTTGGATGGAAAGATATAAAAACAATTGTTTAATGAACGCAATGTGAAGAGTAGTGCAACTAAGAATCAAAATATCCATACAGGAGGCCAGGGGGTTAAACCTAAGCTCACAAAAATTAAAGTATAACATTTTAAAAGGGATAAAGTAAATGAAGATAAGCATAGCTTGCGTGTTCCAGCTATCAATGAGTATCACCAACTCCTAAATGCCAAAAATGTCTATAGGGATGTATCCACATGTGTAACTGCCCCAAGTATTCGTGCTTCAAAAAAAGAAAAGAAAAAAAGATTGCAAGAGTAGGAATTATGTAATAGCATACCGCACAAGAGAACATGTCATCCTTCCCTACTGACTTCATATTGCTATAGTAAATAAGTAGATAAAAGACCCAGAGAACTACGGATGTTGGATCAGCCTCAAGAGCACGTGCCAATACAGGAAGAGCCTGCAAAGGTAAGAAATATAAGATAATACTAAAGTCTCTGATCAGAACTAAAAAATTGTGGTCACACGAGCATTTGTTACCTTTTTCATACCCTCAAGTGCATTGACCTCCTGACTGAAAATTAAAAGAGCCTTTTCCAGGTATTGCTCATTGTCAGCCAAAGCTTGATCCGGTTGATTCTAAGTAATCAAATTGTGAGAAGGAAAGTTAGTACAAAACAGGGTGATGGACTATTGAAACAGCAATACAGTTGAAGAGCATTACAGATTGCAGATTATTTATGATTGATACGCAAGCCAGATAGAAAAGAAAAAAGGAGGAGGGAAGAGGGTGGGATTGAAAAGACACATAGAAGTTTAGAAGCTTGGTATACAGGGAACATAGAAGTTTAGAAACTACAAAATATTTCACAGCACTAGATAATGCAACACACTAAGTATAGGAACAATACAAGCATGCAAGATAAGGCAAATGAATGAGTGAAAAGAGGAAATCAATAAACAAACCACTCCGCTATTTCTACTCTGGAAATACGATGACTGTCTGTTCCAACTCACAGGGACCTCAATGCGGCCGTCATTTCCATGCGAGACCGGTCCATCTGTAGGAAAATCTTTTTGAAACGACTTTGACAATGCTAAGAAAAGGCTGAAACACTTCTTCCAGCATTCACCATTTCTCCGTGCTAGAACAGAATCATATGAATGCAGATCAGCTTTTAGAGTACTTAAGCCAACAAGGTAAGTTGGTAAAGTCATACAATTGTGACGCCAGGGAACTTTTGCTGAACCATCACACTTTTCTTTGCAAAACGTTTGTCCAACCTGACAACCTGCAGGAAAAAAAAACTTTTCAAGAATGCAAAAAACAACATGCTAGTCAAAATTTCATGAAGGGATTAGACATACCAGCAATTTCAGAATGATCATGCTGATGTGGAGACATATCGGTGGTAGAGTAGTCCTTAACATGCTGCCAAGGACACTCATCATTGTTGCATTTTCCTCGTAGCTCATACATGCAAAGTGGCCAAAAGGGATCAACAGCAGGACCAGTGGTATAAGAGCCATCTTCTCTATCACATAATTTCACCAGAGCCTTTTTCGTTGTGTCTACCATGGTACTGCTAAACTGCACTTTACCAGAGTTTATACAAGCACCTTCTTCAATATTAGTATCACGAGTTCCACTCTGTTGACTTCTGTCCTGATGTTCCATCACATTGTTTGGGTCTATAACCTTCATATACCCAAAAGCACTACTCAAGATGTAGGAAGGCGAAAAGATCATAGAAGTCAATGAGTGGTCACCTCCAAAGGAACATCTGTCCTCAAAATATCCACTGGAATGAGAATTCAAAGACAAATGTTCGATGGAATGCTTTCTCTGGATCTCAAGAGGAGCCTCAGTGAAACTTTTTTCATGCACATCAACGCCTACAAGGTAAAGACAAATATCAAAACCTGAATAACAGCATGATAAAAAAAGACCTCGTGATGAGCAATAAAAAATCATATATTGTCTCAAATGTAACTTCATCACCACTTCTGCATGCCCTTCATCAACACATTCACCCTTTAGTTCAAAAAAATTTAAAGCATGGGGCACTGACCAACATGTTAAACTCAGATTAACACTTTGGTATGCACAAGAAGTCTAATAATTGAAAAATGGACCTTTTTTTGTGCTTTTAAAAGAGAATATGAGCCCAAAATGAGATTACCCTCAATATCAGATTGTTGATTTTTCTCCACCTCTGAGACGGGAGAACTGCCGTTTACTTTTTGTGGTTCTTCACTTCTCGCATCATTTTCAGCCTCTCGTTCCACTGCAATCCCTGTGCCATTACATACAACACTGTTCTTCAACACATTTTTTGTTCCTAGCTTTGCAAATAGTGTAGACCTCAAAGCTTTTTCGAGAAGTAAAGATTCCTCGTTGGGGTCAATAGACATTATCCTATTTGATTCATTATCTGTCTCCTTTTGTTTGTCTACAAGATGGCATTCACCATTGGGTTGAACAGATTCATTTTCGAATGAAAATGTATCATCATCTTCATTTGCTGAACCATTTGGTTCATTGGATGGAGAGCAAACTCCATCTGTGCCAGTATTGCCCAGAAGAGGCACTGGCTCAGATGTACTAGCGTCAGGTTCACTGCATGGTTCTGAGCCAATGTTTTCTCCACTCAAATGCTGGTAGGGATTCGGGATCTGAGAGCTGTTAACACATTGGATGTTGGAATCAATAACCGCTAGATTGCAGTCATTCTGGTCCGGCAGCATCTGATGGCTTGACGTGGGTATCAAATTCACATTTTCAGACAAGTTATTAGGGTGATCCAACCCAAGTCCAGCTTGTTCATTCTGCCTTGAGGAACATAACAAACTGGGATTGTTAATAATGTAAGCACGGAAGTCAGCAGAATATAGTTCCCTTTTCCGATAAAGAACATCACACCTAGCATTCGCCTCAAGAAGAGCCCTCTGCGCTTTACGATAAGCTTTAAGAGCATTTTGTTCTTCAATTTCACACCTTCGCCTATGCTCTTGTGCATCCTCCAGATTCTTGTCTAGCATTTCCTCCATTTGAACCAATGACTGCATCTTCATGTTGTCATCTCCTGTAACGTTTGCATTACCAAAACAGTTCGAGAGGTTTGTGTTGTTTAGGAGTGCCTAGAAGGAAAATAGAAAGAATAAGTATTAACATAGTTAACAAATAACAGATAGAGGGAATTAATACAATCGGACAGAAGAAGGGACCTCACATGAAAACTTAGTGACCAGAAACAAACCTGACATTTACTGTAGAATGAGGGTTCAAGTCTCTTGTCAATGGATATGGTTTCCTGATGGTCACCACTTCCCATTAAATTCTTTCCTGATGTTGGATTGTTGAAGAAGGATCCAGGTTCTGGATGGCCGCTATTTGTGTTTGTGTTAGTATTTGTATGATTCAACTCCACACTATTCTGTATTAACAAACAACAATGAAAACTTATAATTAAATACACTGACTAGAAAAGTTCACAATATACATAAGTCAGGTCTCCCATATTTAAACCCGAGGCAAATTGATGTTAAAATCATTCAGGATGAATTAAGATTATACAATATGATATGCATGACAAGTGTGGATGGAAGTCGAGGCAAAACCTATTTACATAAGGCGATGATAGCTATTCCCTGGTAAACTCAGTGTTTTCTGCAAGCTTAATTCAACCATTATGGAAACTCTTTCATACTATTCTATAAGTTTATTGAACCTCTATGACATTTAAATTAATTTGAAGTATAAGGATCCAATATGACTGTAATAGTTTAGCTAAAAGCACACTGTCAATTATGGATATATTACTAGGCCAGGCTGAAGAGGGGATACAATAGGTCAACCTACAATACAGTTATAGTAAGCTAATACACTGCAATACTGTAGTAATTGACATATTCACTTACCAAGTTATTTGGAAAATCAATGCACGTCATATTTGCCAGTGATTTAGCCTGGTTAACAGAATCCATCTGCTTACCCCTCCCATCGGACTGGATATATTTAGCATTGATGCCAGCACCTGCATATCAAAAACCGCTCTTATTGATGCAGCATCTCGAAAGTGTTAACCAGGCTAAGTGCATAGAGGGAAAGCAAGTTACTGACCTTCTTTCAGTCCAGTATGTATATTACCCAACATTCCAGCAACATTTTTATCATTAGGATCTTGCCATTTTACAATGCTCGACTCTGTTGGACGCACTTGATTTTCTTTTTGGAGATGATCAATCTTACTGGTGTTCAATTGAGTATCGTCCTCCATTGCTGGGGTTTTTGACGGTAATAAAGGTTTTGCAACAGGTAATTCTTGTGGGCTTATTGTAGTTAGCCGAGTCGAAAAAGCACCGCTGACTTTTATACGCTTTTTATCTGGCTCTTTTGGTTCTGTCTGCATACCATCAGAATATCCTGTACTGTACTTACCAGGTCCATCTCTGTGCAGGCCCTTAGCATTCTCATCCTTGCATGTAACTGATTCCTTAGTTCGCTGGGCAGACTTAAGCTTCAGTTCACTTTCCTTGAGCTTCAGTTCAGTCTCCTTCAGTGCAATCTGCTGTCGCAAGTCTTGAAGTTCATATCCACGCTCTCTGTTCACTATATTTTTGTTCATGGAATTGAAATTTCCAGCTCGAGATCCTTGCTCAACTGATGAAGGCACAGAATCTCTAGAATTCACTCCACGGATATTCGCCATTGATGTCATAAATGTGCGATTCATAGACAACTTTTTGGGCATTACTTTGTTCACATTTCTGGCAGGCTGTCCCAACTTGTTTGGTTTTGCAAGTGAAGAAATGGGTGGTTTTCCATTAGCATTCCCTCGAGCCATATTACTTTTAGTTTGTAAAGCTTTTAGTTTCCCACGCTCTTTTTCTTCAGAATCACTCTGACTGTCATCATCTGAGAAGCTTATCACAAGATTATTGTTGGGCCCCGAGTGGGCACGTGGAGGACGCCATCCAGGTGTAGCAGGTTTTAAGGGTACTCTGTTTGCATCATTGCTCTTCTGGGAAGTAGATTGCTTGGAGGTTTGGCACTGAATATCAGCAGAGCTTGCAGGAGATACAGCCTTCCCTGTGAGATAAACATAAGTCCATCAGACAATCTAGTACGCGATGCTGAATCATGAGGGACCATGAAATTTAATGCGACAAAAGGAAGTCACCAATAAGTACACTAGTCTGCTACATACATGATTTGTTCACATCTGCACATTTTCATTTCACCCACATGCCTAAGACCAACTTAAAATTTGTCAAAAAAAATTATTTTGGGAACTATCAGCCTCAGATGTATTGCCAATTTGGCAGGAGTGGGAGCTCGACAAGATGATATATATGAAATATTCCATCTTAATCTTTCAAACAAAACAAAATAGAAATCTTTCCCTGTGATGAAAAGCAAGACTTACCCGCTTGATTCCCATGGGTGAATTTGTTCACTGGTGGAACCAGCATGGGCCCTGTAGTACTAGTGGAACGTGCAACCGAGAGAACAGGATTTTCCTGTGGATAAAGAGCACCCATTAATGACAATTATGGATCTTCCTTAACTGACTATAATCACAACACACAATCATTAGCAAAATAGAAATGGTAGAAAGGCATTATCAGGTAAGAACCGTTTTAATAAAGAAGCTCGGAAGCAGAGTCAATCTGGTGAAGAACCTTATGATCTTACCAACCAATACCTCTATATTATCACTCATTCCAACATAACTTCTAAGTTCTAACCATAAACCCTCATTGAATCCAGAGCTTTCCGGTAGCGTAACGGATAAATTAAAACTCAAAACCGTGCAACCACAATTTCATGTACACAGAGACTAATTTCAACACTCTTACTCAATCTAATCCTATAAGTTACCCAAACTAAAGTAAACTCCAATATCCAGGAACTGAAACAATCTAACATCAAAAATCCGATTCTAATTTCCAGAATTTCCCCAAATCTATACACAATACTCATGCACCGAAACAACAAGCTCAAACAGATAATCAAGAACCAAAAATCAACACACAAGTTGCAGATGGGGCTAGGGTTTGGGGAGAGTAATAATCTTACGTCATTATCATCCGAAGATAGCTCGCCTTCTTCTCTGGATTTGGGAGGGAGCTCCGAGTTAGGGCTTTTGTCCGCCGCGGACTCGACCTGCATCGGCGCTGCGCCGTCGGGCTCCATTTCAGGCGGCGATTACGGCGAGCATATAAGGGGGTCAAGGTTTGGGTGACTGTGTGAGATTTGGAGAGTGAGAGAGGGAAGACCTTTATTGCTGTGAGATGTGAATTGCAAACCGATCAAGGGGATCCAGAAAAGTTACGGTCCGGAATTGGGCCAGCACACCCTTTAAAATATATGATTTAATAAAAAATTATAAATGTGAGAAATAATATGGAGGTATTTTTTCTTTTTCTCTTTTTCTTGTTTCCCTCTTGAGTCTTGACTCTAATTTCATTTTTCTGTTAGATTCATCTAATCTCTTATTTCCGTGAACTCTTTTTTTTTTTTTTGACAAGAGGGCCGGTACGGCTGCCCTCAAGCCTTGATTAATGAAACCATAGAATACAAGGGGAGACATAGGGCCTAAACCTCATGTTACAAAATGTAATGTATTCTAACATGCACAAATTAGCAAAGAGTGCACATCTAGCAACTCTATTTGCTTTGACAAAGCGGTGACATAATGGAAAGATAACTCTACAAAGGAGAAGCACCATAACAAATAGCAAAGCTTTCCTACTATGTTGCCACATGGAATTTAATCCAGCGACACTCTGTTTCATCCTGCCACTAGAAGGTTGCGACCATTTGACAAAGCAAGGAACTCGTTGCCTAACTAGGACAATCAAGACACGCAAGGTGCCCATATCGGGACAACTCCCACCTCTTCTTATTGAAAACAGTAAATAAGTAACAACTAACAAAGCAAAGTAAATGAAAGCTAAAAACGTAGCTGCCCAAATTGGGCCCAATTTCTGAACCCAAGCCTAATAGTCGTTTAAGATTTGGAGAAGACCATGACTGGCCCATGAACGTTATTGTCTCACCCCTAACGTCGCACCACCATCCAAACAGAACCACAACCACCGTCGAGACCTCCCCACCATTGCTGCAACACCGTCAAGCCCAAGCCATCTGCCTAATCTGAGCTGCTCCCGTTTTGCCACATGCTGGACCAGAACGATCTCCAGTCCCAACCTGCCAACCACCGATCCACACAAAGAAGATCGATCTCCGGTACCACCTGCAATCATTCCCAACCAAGACGATCCTTGATCCCACCTGCAAACAACCAAGCTTAGATCGATCTCCGATCTCCGCCTCAACCCTATGAGCCAAATACCCAAACCTCGAGCCCCGACGATGCTAACAGGTGTGATCCGACCCTTCGCATCCTTTTTCCACCAAAGATCCCGCCGCAATCAATCCCGAAAACACACACGCTCCGTCGAAAAGATTTTCTTCCCCATTTTTAAACAAATTTCAGGCCAAAAATTCCCACTACATACCAAAAAGAGCAGCCAAGAGGGTCCTGACAAACGTGTCCAGTCCGACGACGAAGTCGCTAGGACGTGCCGCCGGACGAAGGAGGAAATAGAGTTGAGGCAACATGAGGCGCAGGTTTCGGAGCTTTTTTCATATTCCCGTTAACTTAAAGTACCGAAAATAAAAGAGTTATTTAATTTCAAGGTTTGTTTTGAAAAGTTTTGAGAAGAACATGAGTCAAAAGATCGAAATTTCTCAATAAACTTAATTTAAAGAAAATTATAAAATAGTTTCGGACTACCACCTGTTCGAATTCGAGACAATTTTATTGACCAATATGGAATTATGTTGATGTTGACTTGTCCAATTGTGTCTTCTTCTTCTTCTTTTTTAGGCTAAATACTGTTTACTCCATGAACTTTCACGGAAAAAACAGTTCAGTCCCTCGCCTTTTAATTTGACACGTTTACTCGTTGTTCTTTCAATTTTACACTCAATAGGTCCATTCCGTCACTCTCCATCCAAATCCTCCGTTAACTCCACATTTTTAAGGATAAAATTACTATAATACCCCTGACTTTCTCATTCTTTAATTTTTTTAATTGATTCTCTCTTTTTTTATTATGTTCGACATCAGACCAGATTGCCTCTTCATCACAAGAACCCTGATCTATCTTCTCCAAACCCTCTCTTCCACCACCATCATGCCTCCAAAATCAAAATCTCAGCAGTGCAAAAACCCAAAACAAGTCATAATTCCCACACCGGAAAACCCAACCCTATCGGAGTTCTCCACGGACCACGGCTATATCCAGAACCGCCGTCGCCCAGATCTCCTCCCTCGAAACCCTAACCCACGTCACGATCAACTACCTCGTGGCTATAGCCAAGTCCTCGGCCTCCTACAGCTTACTGAATTTGGTTTCTCCGAAGGACGAAAGAAGGAGTTAAATCAAATGAGAGAAGCTCTCGGTTTTCAAATGCCTTTTCCGGCGACTCCGATGGCGGTTTTGGATGCATGAGTTATGAAAACAATCCTCTCATCGTACTCTATGTCGGGCTATAATGAATTTTTGAAGTCAATTATATTTTGGAGAAATTGCATATTGGGTGCACACGGCCACAGTTGTGGCCACTATGTTCAGTGGTGGTTTTGTCTCTTATTCGGCCAATTCTAACTCGAATTCTGATTTCTACGATGATGACTGCATTTCAGTTACAAGATTGGTGAATTTGTGGAGACGTGAGCAAAGGGAGAATTTTTCCCAGCTACTGTGTTCTTCATCAAGGGACAACTTCATCTGTTCTGATGTTGTTTGGCATCAAGGTTAGTTAATTAGGTTCTTCCTTGGAGGCTTTGGATGATATTGTGTATATGTATAGTTGTATAGTTGGTATTCAATTACCTGAGTATGCGTATTGATCATAGGATGATTTGAAGTTCATGTTGGCACAAGGAAGGATTCGGTGAATTCACTGGTTCCTGGAAGTTGGGGAGCCGAAACTGGTTAAGAGGAGGAATGGGGAGGAGCTATGGGAGGATTTGGTAGTTGAGAATGGGAATGGGAATAGGGAATAGGGAATAGGGAATTTGGGTTAAGAGTAAGGGGGAGAGTGAAAAGGGTGTGTTTTGGAGGTGAAGTGTAACACCAAAGGGGGACATGGCTTGAAATGCAGAGAGGTTGGTCTTGTGGGATTTCAATGAGTTTTGATCGAAGACTGATAGTCTGATACTGGGTATTACAGGGTGATAAGGGGGTTGATTTTTGGGTCGAATTAGGAGTGGATTTCCTGCTTGGCTGAGAGTGATTTAGTGATGCCATGGCTGGAAGAAGGATTAGTAATGTTAGGTCTGGGGTTCAATATGGTAGATACTGGTCTGATGTCGAACAGAAGAAAAAAAGATAGAATAAAAACAATTTAAAAAAATTAAAGAATGAGAAAGTCAGGGGTATTATAGTAATTTTATCATTAAAAATGTGGAGTTAACAGAGGATTTGGATGGAGAGTGACGGAATGGACCTATTGGGTGTAAAATTGAAAGAACAAGGAGTAAACGTGTCAAATTAAAAGGCGATGGACTGAATTGTTTTTCCGGGAAAGTTCAATCAGTAAACATTATTTAGCCTTTTTTTTTTTTTTTGCCTTCTTTTCTCAACTCTGATTTAGTGTCACAAAAGGTAATACCAACATTGATGACACGTGGTACTATTGGACCACAAATATTTACATGCGAATAACTTTGGTACCTTAATAGGACATAAAGAGCATATTGTATTATACAGGGGCAAAGCCACGTTGGGACTCGTGGATCTCGTGCCCCACTGGTTTTTTGTTTTTAATTTCTCTACGGATTACTGAATAAGTAGTGTTTGAGTATCCATCAAATGAATGCCAATTTGGTGTAGTGGCACCGCCTTATTTTTCCGCTACTTATGCAACTACAGGTCTCATGTTCGAGACCTTTTGCAGCATTAGACTAAGTATTGTTTTTAATTTCTTGCTTTTTTAACATTAACACTATTATTTCTTATAATATTTTTTGGGTAAAATTATTTCTTATAATTTTAAAAATCAAAGATAAAATATGTTACCATCATAAAGAAAACTATTGAATTAATTAAAAAATATATAACTGTCTTTAAAAAATAATTGATATTTCTGTAACTTTATTTTAATTTATTAGTTTTTATTAAAATTTGATATATTTTAAGTTTCAATTTTTGGGTGACCCACTTGAAATTAATTTATGGCTCGGCCACTGGTACCACCGTACCAGTAAAAGAAAAACATTGTTTCACTCATTAAAACATTGTTCATATTGACAATCAAGATTCCAATTTCACAGTTCATAGCAAATGTAACCCCAAAATCCTCAATCTTTTGCATAATGAAAAATTGAAACAACTATTCTTTTTTTCTTTTATGCGTAAGTTAGTCAATAGGTACGACTATATATAAACCCAGATCACATAAAAGAATGAGTCAATAGCCACCATTAGCAAAATAGAGATATACCCAGTAAAGCAAATTTAAAAACAACAACATAGAGAGCAAAAATCGCCCCAAGCTTAAGGGTAAATCTAATGTTCTAAATGCTGCTCTTATTTGCACGAAATCAGCACAACAAAGCAACTTTAAATTAATGCAACATGCAATTCCAATTCTATACTTACTTCACCACATGTTTTCTTGTATTTTATAGGACTAAATTCAGTTTGTCCCCTCAAACTTTTGGGCAAACATCAATTTGGTTCCTGATCTTTTTTTTTTAATCATGACGGTCCTCACACTTCTATTTTTCATCACGCACGTTCAAAATTCAAATTTGTCTCCAAACATGACGTCAGATGGCTGAGTTGGACCCGATAGCATGGCCAACTTTTCAGACTTCGAAGGGCATAATGGACATTTAAACCCAATAATCTCAAAAAATAAAATTAATAAATAATAAACCCCATAATTCTTTCAAAAAAAAAAAACAGAATATATGGGGCTTGCTCAGATCGACATTTTTTGTCCCTTAGATCAAATCCAGTTCCTCTGTCCTCGCTTCTCTTCTCCCCAGCCGACAATGCCTATTCTCTTCTCTCCTACACTTGAAAATTGCATAAATCTTGTTCTCTTATCCAGGAGAAGGACCGTCCAATCTGGGTAGTTGGGGTCGCTGTCGACGAAGATGACTTGCCGGAGCTAGGTTCCTGCGAGTTAGGCCTATGCTTGGCCCTATTCGGTGAGTGGAATTTTGTAGTCCGAGGTGGTGGTATAGGCAGACATGGTTGTAAAGAACAAGAAAACGAAGATGAAGAATATGAAGGTCTCCCGCCTCCCATTTATCTTTCTAATCTGATTGTGTTCCTCACTTTCTTGAATTTCACTATAAGTGTGCAAATGTGAAATGTGTAGCAGTGGTGCTCTGTTTGTTTTGGTCTCATATCCATCCACGTCTTCCTCTCCTCTAATCTCGTCGACTTCTTCAGCCTCATAAAACTCTAATTCGAGTCAACTCCAATTGACACCCACCTCAAAAATCTCAAAAACTCCCCCAATCGATTTTCAAGGTAACCCATTTCTAAAGCTTTCATCTTTCTCTTCTGGGTTTCTTTCATTTTGGCTAAAGTTTCAATCTTTGGTTCAGTTTTTTTTTTTTTTTTTTTTGTGCGCAGGTTAGCTCAGTTATGGAATCTGGGTTCTGGACCTTTGTGGACTTTGCCAGTGGCTGAGTTGACTTGCCGGTGTGTTACTTATTGGAGGTAGAGGAGAAATCTGGTTTTAATGGTAAAGGGAAATTGAATTTTGGGTTTGATGATTTGGGTGGTGCAGGTGAAGTGAAATTTGGTTTTGACGGATTGAATGGAGGTGGGGATGCCTCTGGAGCGTACAGAGAGAGTGGGTTTGGGGAGATTTAGAGAGGAGAGAGAGTGTGTAGTCAGAGACTAGTTTTGATGGTGAAGAGGATTGAGAGTGGGAAGTGAAGTACGAGAGGAGGGTTGGGTTGCATTCATGGTGGGGGTTGAGCGGAGCTGAGAAGAAATCTGGATTTTTCGGGTTAGAGAGAGGGTTGTGGGATTTAGGAGGTGAGGAGAGATGAGAGGAGGGTAGTTTGGACATTTCATCTAAAATTAAGGGACAAGTCTGAAAAGTGGGCCATGCTGTAGGGTCCAGCTCAGCATCTGACGTCATGTTTGGATACAAATTTAAATTTTAGACGTGCGTGATGAAAAATAGAAATGTAAGGATTATCGTGATTAAAAAAGAAGTCATGGACCAAACTGATGTTTGTCATGAAGTTTGAGGGAGCAAACTAACTTTAGTCCTATTTTATATCCCGTAATACCTTGAAGTCTTGAACCACCGCAAACTTGAAACTCAGTTTCCTAATAAACAGAAGTAAATAAATGTGAGTAATCGGATCTAGGAAGTGATATTTGAAATAAACAAAAGCTGGGAACTTGTTAAAACAACCTTAGTTAGTAAGAAATTGTAACTGAAATCAACTGAGTAAAAAATAACCAAATTGTGGCTACAATATCATATCCTCATAGTCTATTCATCAAGCACATGTAAGTCTAGCTAAAGCAGGCTCGATCTCAAAGTTCCAAATCCAATGCCAATGGCAGGACCTAAAGTCACAAACTTTAATCACTAAAGCTTAAAATACTACAACCCCTAACTAAAAGCAACAAAAGAAACCATTTTGCAAAGATGGGCATCTCAGATGTGTTATGAAAATAGGCATTCTTGTTCTGAGTAGGAGAACTCATTATGTGTCATGTGCTGTGCACGTGTGCAGTAGGTTAATTAGTCGTTGATCAGGTTAATTTAGGTTGAGTTGTTAATTAACTGGGTTGTTATTGTAGCCAATGGTAGGTAGCTCATCCTTGGGTTATATAAACCAGAACTTTGTACTCCTTTCATCATCTATCAATATTTCAATATTTCTTCTTTGCGTTATTTTCTTCCTTCTGCAATTTCTTTCTTCATTGGGGTTCTTACCCTAACATCTGGTATCAGAGCCCACATCATGGGGCCGAGGAGCGCTGGGAATCCACCACCATGCACGTCAACACCTCCGCATCCACCTGACCTAGAGGAAGTCAGGAGGAAAAGGATCCAAATGGCAAGAGAACAGGCAGCTGCGTGGCACCGTGAACTCGAGAAAACTATGGCGTCGTTCAAGTCCAAGTTACTAAATGAGTTGAGGCAATTTCGATTGGAGCTCATAGCTCAGGTGATGGAGCCGTCGGTGCCGACTCTTCCGTACCAATCATATCTCTGCCAGTGACTCAGTTTGTCTCTTCGGGGCTGCAATTTGGGACCATCGAATCTTACAAACCGCCACCACCACCACCAGCCACAGTGGATCCATACCCATACCAGCAGAAGAACCGCCACCTCCTTCGCCATCTAGAACACTAGTCCCTCAGCCGCAGCACGCGGATCCCTACGGCTACGAGCTGCAACAACCACCACCTCCGCCGCCTAGACCATCAGTCCCCGTCCATGCGTTGGGTGAGTCACCATCCCTAGCCCACATGAGGTACACCCACCACTCCCTCTCAAATGGTGATTTTGATCGAAATGTGAACCAGAAACAGCCACAATTCTCTTTGAATGGTGATTGTGGTGCTGTCAAATTAACTGGTTTTGATAAGAAATTAGATGTTGAGGAGGGAGTGAATTCTGATAAGATGGTTAAGGTGAATAGTAGGGTTGGTATAGAGTTCCATGAGCTTGAGAGCATTAGTGCTAAGCAGGACAAGGGAGGTTTAATTGAAGATAAGCAGCAGCTCATCAATGGAATGTTAGAATTTCATGCCCTCCAACTGTTCGATAAAATGCCGAACTCAGAAGGGTTGTGTGATGCAAGAAGCACCGGGTTGTGTAATGCAAGAAGGACCATTATTGCTCCTATAAGCATTCGAGACAAAGGGGGAGGACTCACTACTCATCGTGAAGTTGTTGATGCTTCTGATGAGATGGTGATATGTTCTGTCAATGCTAAGCAGGACGATGATGGTTTCGCTGAAGATAAGAAGCAGGTTTCAGGAAGTGTGACTTACAATGGTCATGACATGCATGAATTTGTACCTCAGAGAAGTGCTGCATATAGCAGTCAACATGATGTTCATATTGGGGAAATGACAGTTGCAGAAACCTTGGCTTTGTCGGTAAGATGCCAAGGCGCCGGAACTCGTTATGAGATGCTAGAAGAGTTGAGTAGAAGAGAGAAAGAAGCAAGAATTAAGCTGGATATAGACTTGGATATCTACATGAAGGGAATAGCATCAGAAAGCCAAAGGGCAGTATTTATAACAAGTTATATTCTTAAGATTTTAGGACAGGATGGCTATGCAGATACCTTGGTAGGGGATCAAATGATAAGGGGTATATCTGGAGGACAAAAGAAGTGTGTCACAACTGGTGAGATGTCGGTTGGACCTGCTAAGGCATTATTTATGGACGAAATATCGACTGGTTTGGATAGTTCAACAACTTATCAGATAGTAAATTCAATCAAGCAATTTGTTCACATTCTCCACGGGACTGCTTTCATCTCATTGCTGCAGCCACCACCTGAGACTTATGATCTATTTGATGACATTATTCTTCTTTCTGATGGTCAAATCGTGTACCAAGGTCCCCGTGAATATGTTCTTGACTTTTTCAAATCCATGGGCTTCAAATGTCCCGAGAGAAAATGTGTGGCCGATTTTCTGCAAGAAGTGACATCAAAGAAAGATAAGGAGCAGTATCGGGGAAGCAGAGATGATCCTTACAAGTTCATCACAATTGAAGAATTCTCTTAGGCATTCCAATCTTTTCATGTAGGGGCACAATTACTAATGAACTTGCAACTCCATTTGACAAGACCAAGAGCCACTCAGCTGCATTATCAACCAATATGTATGGGGTTAAAAAAGCAGAACTGGTGAAAGCTTGTCTCTTAAGGGAGTTCTTGCTGATGAAGAGGAACTCATTTGTTTACCTTTTCAAGCCTACCCAACAATCAATATTGGCTCTGATTACAATGACACTATTCCTAAGGACTAAGATGCACCATGACACAGTGATTAATGGAGGACTTTATGCTGGTGCTTTTTTCTTCTCCTTGTATATTGTTGTGCTCAATGCAGTGGCAAAGATATCGATGAATGTAGCGAAGCTTCCAGTTTTTTATAAGCAAAGAAAGCTACTCTTGTTTCCACCATGGGCATATGCACTTCCCACGTGGATCCTCAAGATCCCTCTCACTTGTGTTGAAGTTGGTGTTTGGGTATTCGTTTCCTATTATGTCATTGGATATGATCCAAATGTTGGAAGGTTGTTCAAACAATACCTTATCCTCCTACTCATGCATCAAATGGCTAATGCATTATTCAAATCCATTGCTGGAACTGGTAGAAGCTGAACTATTGCTAATACACTTGTCTCATTCACAACATGCGTATATGTGGCTTTGGGAGGCTTTATCCTGTCAAGAGGGAATATAAACAAATGGTGGAAATGAGGCTACTGGATATCACCTTTGATGTATGGGCAGAATGCTATTATAATTAATGAGTTATTTGGCAAGACAACTCTAATGGAACTCTTCAATGTAATTGGTTCTATGTATGCTACGCTTCTCTTTCTCGGTATTAAGAATTCGACAACAGTTCAGTCCGTAGTGTCTATCGAACGAACAGTCTTTTATAGAGAACGGGCTGCTAGAATATCAGAACCCCTGTCCTTGAGTTCTTGTGCATCTGCATTGCGTAAAGTTTGTGAAGATGTTTCTGCAGTGATATATAAATCTTTAAATTTGGAGATATTGAGCTGGATAGCAGAGGGTCTGGAGAGCGATCACTTCCTTTTGGCAAATGAGGAAGATATTGTTTGTGCAGTTAATCTGATCTTTGGTTCTATTAATACCAAAGAATTACAGAACAACTTATTGGCTATATTGCTTTCTTCTAGCTTTGAAGCCATTGGGGAATTTGCTGATAAAGATAGTAGCCATTGCCTGAGAAAAAATTATGCTACCTATACCAAAGTGATCAATGATGAACTTGCTAAACATTTTTCTCATACTAAGTCTGCATCAACTCCTTTGAGGTATTGTTCTTCTTCAGCTACCTCAATCGTTACTACTTTTCTTCTTTCTGTGGCAGTAGTCATGTGTGTTACTACTTGTGGTGTGATGAAGACTATAGCAAAAGTACACATTGATGAATTTGCTGCGAAAGCTATGTTGCTGCCACATGGAATTTCTGATGTGGGAAAATGATTTATATATGATATACTTTGCTTGCAACTCTTGCTAGACTTGGTTAGAAAAATGTTGCAGACTTGGACATGGGAGAATACAAAATCTGTACAGACTCAAATGACTGTTATTAGTTTCGTTTGTTTCTCCATGGTGATAATTAAAGTTGATGATGTTCTGGAGTTCTCAAGCAGGGACAAAGAATTGATCAAGGAAAATTTTACATGTGAGAGTGTGACTGTTGCAAGGGTTCATCTTGATCAGTTCAAGGCATTGGTTAGAGGTGTCCAGATTTTGACTCAGAATGTGAAACTTGAGGACAAGTTTCTGTTAAGAGGGCTGCATTGTTATGAAATAGGCTTAAATAGGCATTCTTGTTCTGAGCAGGAGAACTCATTATGAGTCATGTGTTGTGCACGTGTGCAGTGGGTTAATTTAGGGCTGGGCAGGTAAAACCGAAATACCGAACCCGTACCGAAAATAGGCAGGACGGGACGGTATCAAAAATATGAAAATCACTATTCGGCCCGGCCCGTACCTATTTATATATATATAAATATTATATATATATATCTTGTCTGTCTTATATTGGAATATGGGTCATGGAGACCACGTGCAGCTCCAAAAAGGGCAACACTCCCTCCCTCTCTGTGGCCCTTTATTCCTCTCAGTTTCTTTATAGTTTTCTACTTTTCTTTGCTCTCTCTCTCCCTCCCCCCCCCCTCTTTCCGTCTTCACCTATATGTGGCTTTCTAATCTTTCTTTCCTCACCCTGTATTCAACTGCTCTTTTTCAGAGACATCACCACTGCACTTCGGTATCCTCGGCCCACCGCCATCTTCGGTCAACCTCGGTGGCGCCACAATCGCAGCACCACGCACAAGGAACGCCTTCCAGATCTGTTCCCATCGATTTTAATATCTTTTTTAAGATCTGGGTTTGACATGCATGTTCTATGAAAGAAATTGTATCTGCAAATCTGCAATTATGCTGGGTAATTTTAATTTTTTTTCTTTTCTTGAGATCCAGGTTCGTAAAAGTTGAGATCGGGATTTGTAAAAATTGATATTTGAGTTGTATATGGATTTCGACAGTCTATTTCTTTGTAAATCGGTGTTTGCTTGCTTTGTTTTGTTCAGTTGGCTGTAATTCATGTTATTCAGTTGGCTGTAATTCATGGCTAGAGCCAACCTAGACTGCCTTCCAGTTCCAAATGAGAGCATGATCATTTTTTCATTAAAAAAAAAAAGAAGCTTAAGTACCGAACCCGACCCGGGCCCGTACCGAACCTGTTCGGTTTCGGTACCGTCGGTACCACCTTTGGAAAATCAAAATCCCGTCCCGACCCATACCGAAATATATTTTCGGGATCGGGTTCGGTATCACTCAGTAACCGGCTCGTCCCGGCCCGTGCCCAGCCCTACAATATATTGTCCAAGACCCAGCACAGGAAAACAAGACTAACAGCTAAATAGCCTCAACTGATCTGACACTCTTGGCCTAGCAAAGCCATCAATGTCATCAAGCATGGCTTGACAAATAAAGGAAGGAGCTGAAGGACACCTGCATAATCCAAGCTCTTGATCAATACTTCTTTTAGCTAAGCCATCAACTACCATATTTCGCTCCCGTCAAATGTGTTGTATGGAATGAAATTCAAAGGAATTAAGCATAGTTTGACAGTTGGATAACAAGGTTCCCAAAGGATGAAAATCAATATCACAATGCATCATGAGCTGTATAAGAACAGCTGAGTCAGTTTCAACTTCAATATGTGTAATACCCAACTCCCTGGCAATGGATAAACCAGTCATTAAACCCCATGACTCAGACTAGTTGAGGACTTTCTAATCAATGTTTTAGAAAACTCACTTTTTATTACATTTCGACAAATTAATTGTTGGATGTTTATGTATGCACGAGTAAATCACTTGCAAAAATTTCTTTTATATTGTTAATCGTTAAGGTACTGAACTAGATCAAATCAATAGACGAACTAAATTTGTCAAACATGAACCGTTCATGTTCATGACTGATAAATCACGATTATAAATGTCTTAACGATTTTTAATTTGGTAGAAACATTTCATAAATGATCTACACATAAATATTTAAACATCTAATGGTTGATTTGCGGAAATGTAATCGAAAAATGAGTCACAAAAAAAAAAAAAAAAAAAAAAAAAAAAAAAAAACTTAAACTTCAACTAGGTCCTCATTTTAGTGGTTCTCAATGGAAGGGCTCCCATATATAAGTTATAAATATAAGGGAAATTCGTCCAAACAGTGTCTGAACTTTTCCAGACTATTAATTTTCATACCTATATTTCAAAAAACATCAAAATGGTACCTGACGATTTAAGCCCGACCCAACTTCCGTACCTAACAACAGTAAAATCGTTAACTCTGTTAACTTTTGAAGGGTATTTTCGTCATTTTACTATTCATCTGATCTGAAACCATCCTCATCTCCATCCTCTTCTTCTCCTCCACCGAAACCATCACCAAACCAGACTCTCAGATCTATTAATAACTGATTCTTTCTTTCTTTCTTTGTTGGTTTTGTTAAGCATAGACTGACTAAACCCAACAAAACCATAACCACCCGAACAAAACTCCACAACGACCCTTATCCCAGTAGTTGCAGAGCTCTCCAAAGCTCGAAAAAGATGACCCAAGGACTTCTCCAATGGAGTCCTTGCCACCACTCTCTCCCTCCTCCCCATCTCCATCCCCACAACCAAACACACCCACCTCCCTCTCTCCATCTCCGCCACTCTAGAATCCACCACCCAACAACAACAGCAGCAGCAGCTCTCCGCCAGAGAGAGAAGGCAGCTCAGAAACAAGAGGAGAGAGAGCAAAGCCGGCACCAACTGGAAAGAAAAGGTCGAGGAGAAGCTTCTGGAGAATTAGCTCACCCAGAAATTCGCTCACTGGAAAGAAGAGCTCAACATCAACAACCTAGCTCGTGAGGGCCCACAGTGGTGGATCGTTCGAGTTTCTAGAGTCAAGGGCCAGGAGACTGCTCAGTTAATCGCTCGGTTGCTCGCCAGGAACTACCCACATATGGATTTCAAGGAGTTTGCTCAGTCCTAATCGAAGTAGTGGTTTTTGGGTGTGTTGCCGAATTTGTAATGTAAATGTGTTAAGTTTTTTTTTGTGGTTTGGTTTTCAGGTTTATGCTCCAACGATATCGGAGAGGAGGAAATTGAAGAATGGTACCTACTCGGTTAAAGCAAAGCCACTGTTTCCGGGGTGTTTGAGGTGTGTATTGGACAAGGAGATACATGATTTCGTGACGGAGTTGGAGGCTTTATTGGTGCCAAGGTTGGAAATACGTGAGTAAAATTTTCTTGTATGGTAGGTTTGCTGTGTGGTGTCCAATGATAAATATAGCATGAAGCTCTTATGTGAAATGAAGTAAAAATTCAGAACAATATTCAATAGATCTGAGAGTCTATTAAATCAGAAGAGAGAACATAGGGTGAAGTTGCTGAGAGTCTGGTTTGGTGATGGTTTCAGTGGAGGAGAAGAAGAGGATGGAGATGAGGATGGTTTCAGATCAGATGAATAGTAAAATGACGAAAATACCCTTCAAAAGTTAACAGAGTTAACGATTTTACTGTTGTTAGGTACGGAAGTTGGGTCGGGCTTAAATCGTCAGGTACCATTTTGATGTTTTTTGAAATATAGGTATGAAAATTAATAGTCTGGAAAAGTTCAAATACTGTTTGGACGAATTTCCCTAAATATAACATAGGTTAGATTGTCTTGTCTTGCCAAAAAAAGGGAAAAAACAGATAACGAATAAAGAGATCTTTTTGGACTAAAATCAACAGCAAAAATTAAAAGACTAATCATATTAGACTAATTACAAGTATTGCACACCAAATTCGATCAATGACGGGGATCTAATTTTCGCCCGGCATGCAGTACATAGTTTTGTTCACATGCAGTGAGCAATATGAGTACGGCCAGGCTTATCATTTGCTTGTTTTTCCTTTATTAATTTGAGTTATTGAACTGCAAATTAATTGCATGCATGTATGTCAACGTCCATGCCGGCCTTGACCCGCTCTAGGTGTAGGAGGTACTGGTACGCCTATTCTCTTCACCCTAATAACCTCCATGTCCACATGCAGCTTCGCCTTCTCTTCTGCAATGATAATAATGAAAATTAAGACCGATAACAAGAGGAGGTTAAGAAGGAAATTAATGCTAGCTGCCCTGTTCTGAAATTATCCTCAAAATTAAAATCTGATAAGCCGTTTAACTTTGAAAATTGTTCAGTCCAATGATTCAGTTTTCTTTTCTCTTTTTTGTTAAGAAAATATTTGAAAGAGAAAAAAATAAAAACAATAGCAAAGAGCGATAGACTAACTGCTGGTTTTTGGAATATCGAAAACTTCAGCATGGACTATGTTGGACGAGAACAATAACAATAAGATGAAGGGAATCATGAAAACAACGCAGGCCTTCTGAACCATTTTGCCAAATACAGGTCTCCCTGCTAGCTCCTATATATATATTCTCTAACTGTACCTACGTATTTTCACAAGTGCATGTAATTACAGGTAAAGAGGGAATAAAAATAGCCAGCCTCAATGTTTCGGGGCCTTTATATACTAGTTGGTTTTCTCTTGTATTGACAAAGTCATATTGTTGATGGCTAAATTCAACAAGTCAAGGTCTTTAAAAAAGGTACATGCAGAAAATTTGTAATGAAATTCGTCATCTCAAAAGTTCAATTATGATTTGGTCCGACACTTTTTAATCGGTGCGTGAGACAAATGTGGCAGATAAATCTGTTTAGAGCGAGAACATAAAATTGTTAATTAATACGTCAACTGCCGCATTATGTGATCAACTCATGCATGCCTTCATTCTTCTAAAAGAAACAAATATATCCCCCAGCTATAATATAATCCATTATTTTCATTTTTGTTCTCATCCTTATTGACCGAGTACGTATAAATGGATGCATGTTTGACTATTAAGTTTAAAGATGAAATGAAGTGAAAAAACCTGTTTTTTAGCTTGTGTAATGTGGAGAATTCAAGAGAATACAGCAGACTTTAATTTGATTAGTCTTGAGGAAATTAAAACTTGGAATGCAACTTTTCCATAAGAGGTGGCGCTGTGGCAGGTATGATTAGGTCCAACACTCTAACCTAGAGAAGAGATTGTGAGTACGAAGAATTTCTATGAATTTGTTTTGATCGATGTACGTCTTGCTAAATTGAATCAAAACATGAACTACGAACTGATCGAGCTACCATAATCGAGTCGATTGAACTGGAATTATATCCAGTCGATTACAACACCGTATTTTAATCTTTCATATACATATAATTACCAGCACTAAAATACTACTGGTATTTGATAGCTAAATTAATGACCACAAATTTTTCTTAAGTCATGCAAGAATGTCAATTGTAGTGTAGAGAATTAGTTGGATTTTGTATCAATATGACGAGTTAAGTCAAATGAACAGATTTTTGAGACCTATACTTCTTTGTTTGTTATTTCTATGGAAAGGGGAAGAAAAAATCAAATGCATTATTTGTTATTTCTTTGGAAAGGGGAATAAAAATCAAATGCATAAATTTTTAAAAAATAGGGCCCAACCGGGTTCGAACCGGTGACCTCTTGATCTGCAGTCAAATGCTCTACCACTGAGCTATGGACCCATAAGTGACAACAATATCAATACTAATAAATATATCAGAGTAACAAATTATATCAAAGTATTTTTTTACTTCTATAAATTAATTAATATTTTCATGTTTGAGTAGACCTTCGAACATTAATATATTTAATATATTAATTAAATAATTATTTAAAAAAATTAGAGCCTTGAAATGACACCAATAACTAAGACAACATTATGTGAGTGCATTCGGATTTTCAATAAATTGTGAAGTCATGTTTTTAGTGCCTATCCAACTTCTTTTCTCTTGCTGACCCCTAATTCTTAACAAGGGCCAAGTCACCAAATGCCACTCTGTCAATCATCAATATCTTTGTGATGCCATTCAGTTGGACTAAAACCACTTCTCCGCCTGAATGAAATTGGGAATTTCAGCAACATTGCAAAGCTTCAGTCCTCCTTTCAACTACGCCCGAGTACTCATTCCACAGACATTGTATGATAATCTGCATTGTGCAGCTCTCTTAGGTCCTGGCGATCTTTGTAAAATTTTCCAGAGCAAATTCACATGCTCTTAGCTCTCAGCTCCTAGTCGGGGTTAGTTGTAGTAACCTGCCTGAAATGTATGAAGCCTGCTTTGGACCCTCACCCAACTACATCCTGGCCTTTTTTTCGATCATGGCTATTCATCACAGCAGAATGCGCGTGTATACCTGATAAAGATGAGTAATTAGTAGCATTTGAAGGATAAAGCTTTAACAAGATGACTCAACGCTACTACTCCCAACTTCACATTGCAATGCACTGTATTCCCCTGATAACGCTCCCCTATACTCCGGCATCAAGATTCATCGCCGCTGAATTAATTATAGCTAAAGCTTCATTGAATAAACAAGCAGGGTTGACAAGATCTATCTACCAAACAAGCATAATGTTCCAACTGATCTGCTGGTTCAAGATGACCTGAAAAGCTTAAATGGGAGCATACTACAGCAAGTAAATAGCAAAACTTTTAGCTCCTAGCTCTTGTCACGTGGGGTTCCAAAAATGAGTGCCCGACTCCTGAATCCTGATTGATCATTTACGAGATTTTCAGCCTCTGTATGACAAACGACACACTGGTATATCTTTATGCACAATCTGATGAAAGTATGGTAGAAAAAGCTAGGCATATTCACAAAATGAATCTTCAAGATCGGGAAAACATTCCATCAATCCATCCTTGGTCACCCAAACAAAATCCTCACACTTCCCAATTTTTAACTTCTTCATCGCATTCACTTGAGACTTAAGAAGGAATTGCTGAAAGAAAGGAAAAAAAAAAGATTAAACTGTCACCATTATTCAATATTTAATAATAGAAATCATAGGCAACATCAGTATGCATATAAGTATATCAGCACTATGCACAAACCATTTTAAGACACAGAAATGATTCCAAAAGCCTACCTTAAAAGATGGAGAGTGAGAATAGGTAAAATTCTCTGATAACTCCATCGCAAAGGGCCCATAAGAGTATTTCCAAAAAATATATGTGTAGGACAGACTTATGTAGATCCTGCAGACTGAAAATAATGGGATATATCTTAGCAAAGCCAAATGTGATTTATGTGGAGGGAGAAGAGGAAAAAGAGAATATATAGCATCATATAACAGCCATTACCTTCCACAATGTCCCCTCAGACTCGTAAGCTATTTCTGGAAAATGCCAGACTCCAGTAGGAGATCCATATGTGTTACCATAGGTAAGAAGATAAATTCTTCTGTCAACTGCTCTCTGTAATGACCTATAGAATACGCCGATTAACTTGCATTCATCTCTCAGCTCTCTGTTCCAAGTTGGCGGTAGTTGTAGTCACCCGCCTGTAGCGTATGAACCCTGTTTTGGACCTCTACCCAACTACATCCTGGCATTTTCTTCGACCCAGAGCTCTTCATCTTTGATCTTGTCTTGCAAGCATCACCCCATCTAGCAGAATGTGCATGTATATCTGATAAAGCTATGTAATTGGTTGCATTTGTAGGCTCAAGGTTAACAAGATGACTCAACGCAACTTCTCCCAACTTTGCATTTGAATGCATCCTGCATGCCCCTAATAATGCTCCCCAGACTCCGGCATCAGGCTCCATGGGCATCGTATTAATCAAATCTAAAGCTTCATCAAAGAAACCAGCACGGCCTAGAAGATCTACCATACAAGCATAATGTTCCAACTCTGGTTCAAGATGGTGCTTTTCACACATGACCTGAAAAACTTCCTTTCCTTCTTTTATCAAACCCGCATGTCTGCAGGCAGACAAGAGACTGATGAATGACACAGAATCAAGTTGGATACAGCTCTTTTGCATCAGCGATAAAAGTGCAATAGCATGATCCCCTTGTCCGTGCATTGCATACGCCGCAAGCAATGTGTTCCACGAAACTTTGTCCTTGAGTTCCATCTCTTCAAAGCATTTTTCTGAATGATCGAGCTGTCCGCATTTAGCATACATGTCAATAAGACAATTTCCCACAAGTGTATTAGATAGAAACCCATTCTGGATAATGCAGGCATGAAAAGCCATGCCCTCTCGTAATGCTGCTAGATATGCCACTGCAGGAAGGATGCTAACAAATGTGACTAAATTAGGCTGACAGTTCTCTAATTTCATCTGGTGAAACACAGATATAGCTTCCCTGGCATATCCACCCTGCATGTATCCTGCAATCATTACATTCCAGGATACCACATCTTTCATTAATTTTGTTCTATTAAATAGAAATTCAGCTGACGAAATGTCACCACATTTGCAATACATGCCAATAAGAGCATTTTTCAAAGGTGCATCATGTTCAAACCCATTCTTTATAATTTGTCCATGAATACAAGTACCATGATTTAGATCATTTAATAAGCTGCAAGCCGAGACCATACCCACCATCGTTCCTGCATCAGGTTTTATTCCAGACAACCATAACTCATCCAACATATCAATAGCATGGTAGACATCACCTATTTGGGTATATGCATTTATAAGTGCATTCCACGTCACAACATCTTTAGATGGCATTCTGTTGAATATAATCAAGGCAGGAGTAAAGAATCCACATTTAGCATACATGGAGACTAGGGCTGTCCCAGTAGAAATATCAGAATCAATATCAGCCTTAACAGCATAGCAATGTATGCTCTTACCAAATTTCAGATATGAAAGCTCCCCACATGCTGCAAGGACGCTGACCAATGTTATGCCACATGGTTTGAGATTTTCATTCTGCCTATCTCGAAAGAGAGACAATGCCACTTCAGGAAAACCAGACTGGACACAAGCAGATATAAGTGCAGACCAAGCAACTAAATCTCTTTCCCCAAGTCTCTCAAACAATTGCATTGCTTTCTCTATTTCTCCACATTTTGCATACATGGTCATTATAGAAGTAGCAACCGAAACATCAGAATCGACTTCTACTTCTAAAGCACAAAGATGGATCTCCCTCCCTTTCTCCAAATCTCTCATCTCAGTAGCAGCCAAAAGTGCACTCATGATGCAAACCTTATTCATTCTACACCCCTCCCCTTTCAAGCAATCAAACAACACCAAAACCTCAACAAAACATCTATTACTCGCGTACCCCGCCATCATTGTCCCCCACAAAACACCACCATCATCACCACCACCCTGCACCATCTCGAAAACCCTGCGAGCAACATCCACATCTCCACACTTGCAATACATATCAACCAACCCATTTGAAACCTCTGAACCCAACTCCCTCCTAACCACATACCCATGAATACACCTACAAGAATCAATATCCCCCAATCTAGACACTGCTGGAACCAAGTTAAACAAGCTCACTAAATTCACCCCCATCCCCCAACATTGCATCCTCCTAAAAAACTCCACTGCTTCCTTAGGATCCTCGCTTTTCGCCAACCCGGCAATCAAAGCATTACATGCCACAACATCTTTCTCAGGCATTCTATCAAACACCTCTCCTGCACATTTCACCTCCCCCATTTTACAATACACATCAATCAGACTGGTCCCAATAAACACATCATACTCTAACCCTTTACGCTCTACTTCACGGTGCACCAATACACCCTCTTCAAAATCCAATGCAGCAGTGCAAGCCTTCAGGGCAAAGTTGAAGGTATACTTGTCTGGCTCTAGACCTAGCTTTAACAAAGAATGGTACATTTCTTGAGCTTGTTTGAATTCTTTTGCTCTGGTATGAGCTCTGATCATGTAGTTCCATAATCTAACACTTGGGTTTTGCGCAGAATTGAAAACTGAGCGCGAAAAATTACATCTTTGGAAGGAAGAGTAGGAATTTATGAGATGGGTCAGTGTGGAAGGGTGTTGTTGGAGACCTGAGACTATCAATTGGGCATGGATTTGAAGCAGGGACTTCAAATCTTTGCATGAAGAGAATAGGCCAAGATAGTGTTGATAATTCTTGGTAGCTGCATGGAATTGTTTCATGATTATGGTGCCAAATTTTATTAAAATGGCTCTGCTTTTGTGGTGGTTTTAACTTTTGAGGTTTAAAGTTCAAGTCTTTTGGGTTTTGAGCCCACAAATAATGAATTCTATTGGAGGCCCATGTCTGATTCTGATCCAATAGGCCCAAAAAGCTTCACCCTTTTCAAGGTTTCTGTCTCTGGAATTGGAACTGATTCTGATTGAATTTGGGATTAGGGTTTAAGGGTTTTTGGGAAATGGAGGCCAGGAAGCTTTTAAAAGACAAGAAATTCTGGATTGCATCATTCCTGATTGGATGGGCTGCTGCTCTTCAGGTATACCTCTTGTTATACACCTCTCTTTCTCTTGCAACTCACACACATGCATTGAGATTTTTGGGTTGTAATTTAATTCTGGTACTTATCAATTGGGTGGTGGAAGTAAAGTTGGGAGCTTTTGTGAGTTTCAGGGGCACATGATGTGGCTGCAGAGACAAGACTCCTTCAAGGAGAAGTTTGGGGATCTCAGTGAAGCCAATACCAATGATGCTGATAATTAGCTTCTAAGCTTTGAGCCATTACCATCAGAATTGTATGTAAACAATTCCCAAGTTCTGTTCTTTTCAATCTGTGTGATTTGTTTCTGAGTTGCATTGTGTAATTGGGAGGGAGTAGTCTGATTTTAGTTGTGAAGTTTTAGTTTGTGGAGGTATCCACTGTGATGTAGAAATAAAAGTTGTGGGTGTATAAACTATAAAGGGAAACAAAGCTGCATATTGACAGGAAAATTGTGCCTGCTGCAACTTTTGCAAAACTGATGATGGATTCTGTTACTATAGTGATAGTATTTGTGTACTTTAGTGTTACTGCTTGGCACTATTTTGAATTTTATTGAAGCAATTCATGTAACTGTCTACTTCTACCTCTGCCTGATTGTGCAAATGTAGAATTCTTAGCAATGGTATAGAAAAAGTCGGATGGGAAAATAATGGTACTTTGAATCAGAATATAAGACTTCCTTGCATACTGCGTGCGCTTAATGCCTTGGTGTCTGAATCATGTGGTAACTCTCATGAAATTTGTCGGTTTGAACTTTGAGTTGTGTGCAGAATGGGGGTGTATGAAATTTGACTCATGTTGGTGTCTTGCTCTCATTCTTTCATGTTGATCTCCAATTTCCTATCACTATGTTCAGAGCTCTGCATATCATTTCTGTAATCTTTGCTCATAGAAGTTAAGATTGTGTAACTAACTAACTATGTTAGACCATTTGGTGCTATATGATTTCGTCTTGTGCTGAGTCATGAAGAACTGTTGGGATATAAACCTAATTGAGTAACCAAAATAAACCAATCCATGTGTTTAACTTGTTTCACATTTGCATTTGTCATTGTCATCCAGTACTCCTTTCAAAGACAGGATTTATGTTTGTTTGTACCCCTTATGTGGTCTAGATAGAAGAGTGTATGGGTAGAATTCTCCTGTTGATAAGTTGCTGGCATTTGGTTTCCTTTCTTCTCCCCAAAAGTCTTTGATCTGTTATGCATAGTTGCAGTTCTAGACTAGCCCCTGTATACTTGGTGCTCCAGTACCAGAAAGATCTGTTGGTACATCTTCCATGGTATCCAGTCTATAAGAAGGATGGAGGACCATCTCTCCCCACTCTCCAACTCTGCAAGTTCGTAATGAAATTCAAAGATACAAAGTCTAGGGATGACAATCATATTTTGCTCTCTTGCGCATGTCTATGTTATTTCAAATTTGTTTCACTTAAAATCATTTCTGAAGAAGCATCTAAACCCTTTTTTAACCAATAATGGAGTAGCTCCTCTTAGACAGCCACGGCTCAAGGTTACCCTCGGTTTTTTTTTAACCAATAATGGAGTAGCTAGTGGGTAATGAGTAACTTGAAAAAAAAAGAAAAAAAGAAAAAAAAAGGTCATTTTGCATCACCTCTCATCTCTGGAAATGAAAGTTCCTTGAATTCATATGCTAATACCGCTATAGCAATCCACATGATCAAACCAAAAGTTTAAATATATAAGGGGTTATAGAACGAATCACATACCTTCGAACTGTAACCGCTGCAATCAGATTATTGTATATAAATTGACCTTTTGTCGACCCTAATCAAAACTAAAACAAAAGATAAAAAAAGAATCATGGAAACTACTCTTATATGGCCTCGCATGATACACTTCGCTCATCTCCTCTTAAAACTTAGAACCTCAATTGATATTGTGGGTAAAAAAATATCACTTTACTAATAGCTAGTTAATTAACCAATCGCTTTATAATCCCGAAACGAATATCAATTTGTTAATATATCGCACAATATACCAATCATATTGTTCTCGTAAAATTTCTCTTCGAGAATCCAAATCTAAATTGCCAAATATCAGCAAAACCATAACAATTTAACTTTAATTCAATAGTTGATGTATGAGAAATGTTTCTTTAATCCTTTAATCTTTTATCTTTCAACACATGAATTTTTAATCTTTTATCTTTCAACACATGAATTTCAAGGAATTGAAGTTGTAATAGGAGTGTGGTGCATCTAGAAGCCCACACCATGTCGTTGGTCTAATCTTGAAGCACATTATTCTTATTTCTTGTCTCATCTTGAAACCGACTCCCTTTCTCTACCGTCAGCGCTCGCATAATCATAAAGTCATAAACTAACCAGATCGGAGGCGGCGGCGCTTTGCTTGCACTATAAACAAACAAGAAAAATATGCTCAAGGTTCACATACAACTGAGATAGCATATTCAATTCAATTTGGAGACTGCTTACCAGATTCAAATTCTCAAATCCCAACTGGGTTAGTTAGTTACTACTGTTCTAATAATGATGAGGAAGTCAACTTGGAAAGTTGGAGCAGCTAACTATAGCTTGACCAGGCAGCAAAAACCAGTTGAAGAAATTGAGATATATAAAAGGTCCTGATTCATAATCTTGTTAGGTAAAGTCAGACCTAGACCAAAATACAGTTGCACCAATTGTTCAGCTACCAGAAACAGCATTATTCACACTGGAAATGAATGAGTCTGGCTATTTTGAAGTACTAGTTGTTCCAGCTGCATTAGGGTTCTGGTGTGAATTCTCAAGTAATAAGTTAGATCAGTCGGCAAGTAATGTCCAGTTGATATTAATATTAAAGCATACATGTAGTCTTAGATATACTTTTCTTTTAGTTGACAACTAGAATATGCATGTATGGTATGTATATATTATCCAAACCCATGTTAGAGTACTACTACTTGCTCGATCATATACATGTTTCTGGGAAATTATAGCAGATCGAAGAATATAAAAACACAAAGTCATGTGTCGAGCACATAGCAAACTCATTATTGTTACACAGGGGGTCGATCGACCAAAAGGGCTCTTAGATAGTTAGATTATAGTCTCTTGGTCTTTATTTTATGGTTTATATTATCCATCGTTGTAAGTTGTAACATATGTCCTTTCTTTCTGTTTGAGAGAAGAAGAAAGAACGTGTTTTCACATTCAAATCAAATTCCACAAAATTTTGTCCAAAATTTTTATTTTTTCATCATAAACTATGGACTATAACACACGTTTTTAGGGTCAAAATCAAATGTTTGTATTTTTGACACAATTTTTTTTTAAACATTCAAATCATGATTTTTAAGCACTTTTGGAACTGACAGAACTAAAAAATCTTGACTAAATTTTTCTTGATGATTTTCTGAAGTTGGAAAATAAGAAAATTCATAAAAAAAAGAAGAAGTATGTATAACAATTCAAGCTGTGTAGATGTTAAACGGCACCTAACTAAATAGTATTGTGACCTTGTTTATGCCACTGGCCAGAAATTAACCTAGCTACTAATTATTTCCCAATTCTTATTGTTAAAAATTAGTAACCAATTAATTATACTTATCGGTTTAGGGGTTTCTTAACATGGACAAGCAATCAGAGATCAACAATGAGATCATTTTAGTGCCTGCAGATGGTAATATTGATGACAGAAAGTAGTTAATAAATCAAGTCAATTAACTATAGTAATTAGTTGTTTCATAGGTGAATAGCTGCTCTTATCTTTACACAAGGACCTGTTTCCGTTGGCCGCTGCTCACTGATTATGCAGTGCTTCGTCCCATTAATTTTGGATTATATATGGAGTGAGCTACAAGCTAGCTAGATTGTGTGGGGGTTGTTATTGAATCGTACTTTTCAATATATGGTACACACAAATTGACATATAGTTGGACTTTGGTCCAAAACTCTAACTGGGCATCCTCTAATTAATAAATCAGCATTTACACTCATTGCCACGTATATATAGCATCCTTTTTGATTTTGTTCTCCTAAAACAACAACTTTGAATCTTTGATGTTGAATCGAAGCACAAAAATTTGAGTAAAATTACATCACACGCGCGTTGATATAGTCTCTCGTGTTTTACAGTTTATTCCTTAAATTTCCAGTTTGTAAACTGTTTTGATCGAGGTCTGCAATTGTGATCCATATGTTACAAAGTCTTTACCATTCTGGGTCATCTTCATTAATTTAACAGTAAAAGAATTTCATTTTAATTGTTGGATTTATCATCCCTCTAGCCTCTGCTTCTCGCTTCAACATCATCTATTTCACCTTGGTGCCAAAATTGTGATGAGAAAGTAAGAAACCATACTCGAATACATGAACGCACTAAATTAAAATTGCAATTTAACTGCAACTATAGATCGGGCCGACAAAAACCAGAATTATTCTTAAGATCAATATCTCAGTAAGTTCTATTAGTTTTCAAAGTGCTGGATGGACCTCAGGTCCCAAGCCCCAACTTGTGTTGGTCCAACTCTTGAGTATGACGAAACTGGAAAATTGGTGCCAGTCTAAGTCTAGCATTTCGGTATCACGTACTAGTCAATACTATCCTAGTCAAGTTTCCACACTAGCTAGAAGTTGAGACGCTGTCAATTAAGAGGAGCGAGTATGATAAATATATGAATATGCATGACTTTCCGGGAATTTTCGACACTATTATTAATGCTCAAAAATCTCTCTCGAACCTCTCCTTTCAAATTATTGGAATTATATTAATGAACATGCAGACTTTGAACTTCACTCGATTAGTGTTGGGATGATGTTTAAGCTTAGATAGCTAATTGAGACATTAAGTATGCTAAATTCAAATAGAAATTTCGAATGGAAAACGATGTGGGGACAAAGAGTAAAATCGGTTGTATTGAAATTAATTAAGATATAGTTGGGAGGTTACAAATTCAAATCAATTACTTGTAGTCTTAGCTGACTTCGTATGAGTTAAATTTCATAATCATACATGATACATATGTCACCGGTTACCCTATTTTTTTAGAAAATTTAAATTATCTATATGCCCACATGACACATAAATATACACACATATATTTGATCCTAGACCAGATCAAGTTCACACCAATTACCAATATATAAATGAATTAGAGTTGTCGAATCCTAGTATTTGGAGTCTTTCTTGAACCCTGAGTTATTGCAACAAATCTCTTATACAGAATGTTCATACTCTAATAAAGCCAAATTAATTAAACTCAACAAATTAAATAAATAAATAAAAAGACCGATGAATTATATATTTAACGTGCTCTATACGTGAATTAGTTTATTTGTGACAGACGGCGAACTAGTTCTTTGCTTTATGGGACAAGACGTAGGGCAACTATAAATAATGATCGACAACAATGATGGAGAAGATGATCGATAATGAGGTTAGTAGTGATGGCTGCATGATGATGACATTAAGAAGGCGAAGTCAAATGTATTTACTTATCATTCATATCAATATAATTATATCTCTGATAATCTTATTATTATTTTTATTTTTTTGGCAAAGGGACAATCTTATTAGTCAAGTCATCAAGACATCAAATAAGCTCAGGTAATTAACAACCTTTAGGACTGTCTTACCTATGTTGATAATTTATGGATCAAGGCAATTAGGCAAACGAGTCAGCAAACTTAATAAGAGCGGCACTCTCTTGTCCAATTCTTGGTAAATTAACACGGTGTCTAACTTATTTGGAAGTTTCCGTTTGATCGTACATATAATACTAGCATTAGTACTATGGAACTTGAATTTTTCCGTGTGATCGTACTATTGAGCTATTAGTTAGGTTGACGAATCTAACCATGCATGTTTAGAATTTAGATATTGAGACACTTATATAGCTTACCTATTTTTGAGTATATAGCTTACCTATTTTTGAGTATATGAGCAAAAAAAGACATGTTGTGCATGTGTAAAAATTTTATTATTTATTATTAGTGGTGTTCACCTGGTTAATTGCTGGCCAGAAAATTTATGTTTAACAACTTTTAGATTTACATCAAATGGTGGAAACAAAACACCTCAATTTAATAATAATTCTCTCTGCCATTAAATTTACATATACAGGTGGTTGAACATTATTTTATGAGTCAATAACTGATTAGGTGAACATTTTCGTATTTATTATACTTAAAAAAAATAGAAGTTATTTTAGATGAAAGAGATCGAGTGGGAGGTCACCTGAGTTATGGGTGGTTATTGCATACATGGTTAGTTAATTGTCTGGAAAAAAAAAAATCTTTTTCATATAATTTTTTATTTTTCTATTTACCATGCTACCACTAAGTTACTAAAAGCTATATAAAATTAATATAAGGTCTAAGATTTTTATTGTCTTTTCACACTCAATTTGGTTAACAGAATCTCTTCTCTTAAATATAACTAGTCTTGCCCACATATGCTATGCATATGTAAAGCAGATTTTTCGTTTTAAATTTTCTTTTTGTAATATTTATGTCTTAAAAATTATTGAAATTAAATAAATTTGAGAAGTTATCTGCATAATAAGATAGTGGGAAGTTATCCACCTACATAATGGGTTAGTGGGAACCTATTTTTTTCTTTTAAAAACTGATAATCAGTTTTTTATTATTTACTGTAATACCCTTCAAATATTAGAAATTATTTAAAAATAATATATGGTATGAGGGTTTTCGTGTCTTTTCACGTTCACTTTGACTAACAAAGCCTCTTCTCTTAATAATAGTATAGATATAAATTAGAAAAGACACACTCAAATGACTCAATAGGTGTGGTTAATTAATTAAATGGATGTAGGAAAATTTATCAAAAAAATGGGATTTACTACAGATAATGAGAAGTACACTCTTTCATGGGTGAAATGCACATAGTGGGAAGTTACCTGCAGAGAAGTGATATTTTTTCTTTTATTTTATTTTTTTAGTTTTGATTTCAATTTTGATTTTATTATTTACCTTCTTATCCCTTAATTATTAGCTAGATATAATTTTTAATTAGTATAAGGATTCATATGTAATTTCACACTCATTTTAGCTAGCAAAGCATCTTCTCTTAATACTAACATGGTCCTCCACACGACGTCTATATGGAATTCGTTTTTTTTTCTTTTCTTTTCAAGAGTGTGTAGGAAGGTAGTTAAAAATATTAAGAGTTTTCTCACATAAACCACCACTATGTTTCCACAATTCTATTACATTTATTTTATTTTTTATTTTGTAAATTGACTTTATTGTCCCTATTGATTATTCTGATTCAAAGTTTTTTTAATATATAAGAGGTGATTTGGTCAAAAAAAAAAATTAGTTATGGAGAGCAAGCTCTCTTAATAATAGTATAGATTAGCCTCATACCCGTGCAATGAATGTATTGTTGATGAATGGAAAAAGAACATGAAAGTATTCTTATCACATTGAATATTTTATATTTATGTATTTTTCTTTTTTATTTTACGATAATTTTTTATTATGGAAGGTAGTTTGAGCAATTCTTATTTTGGTGAAGCTTGATCGTTTTCTTTATTAATAGAGATATATAATTGATCAAACAACTTTTGATATATGTTGTAATTTTTAGAAAAAAGATAGCATTCAAGAAAAATCACGGTTATGATCATTAACGTGGAATACTGGAATGTATTGTAAAACCGGGTTCAATACTCAACAACAACCACTCATGAAATTTCCAAATACCAACTCTTGGAAACCCATCTTCTAAGTAAACCAACCAACTGATACATACGCGTCATAACATCAATCTCTTCATTTTTGTTCCTAAGTTACATCAAACATATTAAGTAATGTTGAAACGACGTGTGTAGACGATCATTAATAAGAAGTTATCTAAATAAAGACTTACCCAATCGAAAGCAACCATAGCTAGCTAAGATAAGATTTCGATTATATGTCTTGAAACGGCACCGAGGAGTTATTGACTTTTGCAGCTTAATCTTCTAAACAAGTTCTCTTCTAGAGAGCTGCAACTTGGACATTCCAAGTTCTAACTTTCTATTGAAAGTCGAAATAGAGTGATGTACTGCGCACTAGCTTCTACAAAAAGGTTGGAAGCTACGACACACCCCTTGATTTGGTTCGTGTAATAGAGGCGTCAAAAGAGATACAGCGAGTTTTTAATTTTTTTCTTTTTTAAGAACAAGTTAAACTAAAAAAAAATATTTATACATTGTTGTTACTTCTTTTTTGTTACATTGGAGAAAATCGGACTCTAACCTAACTTCGTCCTAACTTAATTCACACCCTCACCCTCACCACTTGGTCCTAATTCAAGGGTTTATGGTACATGGTTAATACTGTCATTGAAAAATAAAATTTTGAAACTCTTTGGCCAGTGGCGAACCTAGAATTCAACATCTTGTAGTATTTGGGTTTGCTTTTCATTTCCCTAAAATTATTATGTCAACACACCGAAATTAATTAATTGATAGATTTATTTGAATGAGCCAGCATTTTTAATTTTTAGTTGATATGGTGTGTGTGGACGTTATACGATTAATTACCCATTTATGATAGGAAGTTCTAGATAATAATATATTTTGTTATATGCATTCAAGAAGAAAAAGAAAAAAAAAAAGGAAGAAGAAGAATTCTTCTTCATTTGTTTTTATTTTGTTCTCATTATGGTCTAGCTAGTACTGAGATAGTCAAACCGTAAAATATCTTTATTTTTCCACAGATCCCGGCAGCCCTATGATTTCATTAATTACCACGGGCCCATATCATGATCAATAAATTTTTCTAAATTATCTAATGCATAGAAGTCACCCATATTCCTTTCCAAAAAAGAAGTCACCCATATTATATGTATACATGCATTGAGTGATGCTGGTTACTACTCGACATAATATTTTCTTTTCTTTTTTCTCTTCTCCGTCTTTAAGTAAAATTCTTCTAAGTACTACTTATGCACCAGCCATTGTAGCAGATTTGAGCTATTGATATTTATAAATAATATTTTTTTAATAACTAAAAAATGTACTTGATGTTATCCAGTAGTCTATTCATATTGATACAATTGCACATAAGTGCATTGAATACTATCTCCATCTTTAGCTATTTAACTAGTTATTTATCTCATAATCAGTACTAGTTATTCTTCAGATCAATTTAATCATTATCTTCTTCAATTATATAAACTAAAACTATAAAGTCAAACCCATTTAACTGAAGAAAGCAAAGATGTAACTAAACAAAGCCTATGCATGATATTCTGTAAAAAAAAAAAAAAAAAAGATAAAAAAAAGCCTATGCGTGAAAATAATCTCTCTTATTGTATGTAAATTGTAATGAACAAATACAAATGGATCGTAGTCATCGTACCGTATACGGTATCCCTGGGCAACTCTATGAGTCTATGTGATGATTTACAGTACAAAATGAATTCAAATTCTATGACCTATCTAGAAAATAAACTCAACAAGAGGAGGAGTTTTTTTCCCTATTCCAAGAATCTCCATGTCATTCTCAAAGGGCGTCAAGTTGAGATCCAAACACAAAATTCTCCTGCTGCTATTCGTCTTCTTCAAAACCGGGACAACTACTTGGCCCAGATTAGAATTCAAACCCATCATAGAATTCGATTGTACTCCGTTATTTTTCTGGTGATGATTGTTATTATCAGTCACGGCTGCTCTGTGCCTCCTCATGTGACCCCCCAAGGCCTGACCTATAGCAAACTCCAACCCGCATATGTTGCACTCGTGAGTCTTGGGTTTGCTCGGCGAAGACGACTGGCTGTCGGAACTCGACCCGTCTCCTCCGGCTAGCCTCGGCTTCTTGTGACTCGCTCTGTGTCCTCCAAGCGCCTGGAACGAAGGGAACTGACGATTACAAGTCTTGCACTCGAAGACGCGGCTGGGGGAGGAAGATGATGAGGTGGAGATCAACGAGTCGTAGTCGTTGCCTCGAGAGAGCAGCATCAAGCAATTCGCCATGGTTACGCTGTGATCGAGCTCTGTGATGCTTCTCTTCATGGTGACGTTCTGAACTTTTTGGCAAAAGGGGTGCTTTTAAGGAAGGAGGGTAGTTTACTCTTTTGGGTTATGTAATGAAATGAGCAAAGGAATGGAACACTGGAGTTTAGGGGGTTTGGTATTTATAGGGAATAAAGGGAGGTGCTTTAACTTGGTGTGTACGTTAGTCAGTGAGATATAGTTGACATATCTGATCAGAATGACAATTAAGACCTCGTTTCTCTTATCGGATAAGAAGAAAACAGAGAGTAGTGTAAGAGGGAATTTTAGGAAATAAAAAAATAAGCTTTAACTAGTTGTTTGTTTGTTTAGTGTGAAAAAGCCAACAAATTGGTATATAAAACAAGTTAACAACTAACGGCGTGAGCATGACACCTGGCTTACACAGCAGAACAAGTCTGCTGTGGTGAGCTAGAAAGAGTGAGTCAATATCATTTTTTCCAGGAATCTTCAACTTCCAGAAGATTCTCTCACATTTTCTTGCTTAATTTCTATCCTTCCAGATCTTGGCTCTGTTCTATTATGAAAGAGGAAGCTTCAAGGATGAGTCAGCAGAAAAATCTATAGTGACTAATCAAGATAAAACAAAAGGACTAAGGGGTCAGCTGTGCCCTAGTATCGAGGTAATTGCCAGCCGTTCTTAGCATTTGGCCTGGAATAGTAAGTATCCTGTCTTTGCTGGAAATGGTTCACATGAATTAGACATGCTACGGTTTGAATGAAGAAAAAACGAAAAAGGTATCATGCATGTGAATGAGCACAAATGATGGCTTGAATCACGTGTGTTTCGTACGCCCAATTATACATGTGGAAAGAAGAAAATTTCCGAGGAAACGTGTTTGTCTGTCTTTTTTTGTTTTTTTTTAGCTTTTAGATTTTAACACTAGAAGTGACGTATGCAAGCACGTACGTGCTAAGGTCATTTTAGTTGTTGGAACCAAATTCATATTTGACAGCGGATGGTTGAAACACATTTGTTAACTGAGAGCCCACCCACTATATTGTGCGGGGAGAGAAGTTAAAGATAGTGGAAAAAAATTTTGTACAACTATCACATTTTTTGTTTTGTTTTTTTTTAAATTTTTTTTCTTTATTTTTTAATTTACCATATTATCCTTATTGATTAATTATATTTCATATTTTTTTAATATATACAAATTAAATTAGTAAAAAAATTCAGTTTTGGAGAGCAAACTCTATTCTCTTAATAATAGTATAGATATGGAGTTTATTAAGGACATTTATTGGAGAATATTTTAATTATAATTAAAATTATTGTGTTTATATATATAGATAGATGTCGGACATAACTGTGAACGAGTATGGTGATTTCCTGATTCCCTTGTGTATAAGAAATTCAACTATTAAATTTAAATTTTATAGTAGAGAATAACAAAGTAAAAGTTAAATAAAATCGATAAAATCCCTGAATTTTCAACCATCAATGACCATGCATTTTTGATCATCCGCTGTCTATAAACGTGTGCGGCCTCACACCTTTGTGGTTGCCCACTTTCCCAATAGAGATCGACTAGTTTTAGGGGATAGCTCCTATTGAAGCGATGACTAATATACGATGCTTCTCTAAAAGGGATGGATGTCTAAGGAAACTCAATCAGAATGTGATCCCTAGTAGTTGCCCTAGTTTGGTTTGTGAAGAATTAAAGGGTGTACGTGGCGTATCGTGTGTAAAGGTTGTTCTCTTTTACGTGCCTTGCAATCTGGGGGCAACTCAAAGTCTCGATCGATGCCAATTATAAGGTGCATCTATCTATCTAATTCTGACGTGGATCAGGATGATGATCATCATCATATTCATCATCATCGATCTAGCTAGCTAGCTACTTTCATTTCCACTCAAATGTGTGAATAGAAAGCCAAAACCATGAGTCTGACTTTGCGAGTCAAAGATGACTAAGTTGTATATATATTTCCCAGCTACTTACAAAGTTCTATGTATCTCTTCTTAGCTACTTCATAGTCGTCTCAATGACCAGAAATCAACTATGGAGTTGTTGTTGGGGTTACTACGTACATTGTTTCTATGAAAACGATGACGAGCTTTCCGCCAAGTCCAACAATGGGGCTTTTTCTTTGCAAACACTTTTCCAGCTTTGAAAATGATCGATATAAAAGTAGCTTGTTAACTAGCGCATGCAATAGCTAGTTTAAATTGAGAAAATTAGTGGTTTTTAGAATTCAACTACCTAGCTAGTCTTATTTAATTTGTTAGTCTTTTATTTTATTTTTTTAGGATTTTTGTCAATTTACTCCATTTATAGGGATTTTTTGTTCCCACTTACCCCATTAAGTTTTTTTAATTATCTCTTACCCAAAACACTCTAAAGGAAGTCTTCTCTAATACCCTATTAAGTTTTTATTTTTATATTTTATTTTTAAGACTATTTTACCCTTACCCCTTTGTTACTTAGAGAGAAAGAAAATGGAAGAGAGATAAACCATAGAAGACTTTGCCGGAGCCCCGTCACCGGCCGCTGAAATCTGGTCACCAGTTGCCAGATTCGGGTCACCGGCTGCCGCCTGCTGGACTTTTCTGAAAACCTCGTCGGAGGTCCCAAAAGAGGTCGTCGGTGATCTCATAGGTCCCTGGAAAGGTTTATTGCTCTCAATAGACGTTTATTGCCCCCCAATAGACGTATATTCGCGAGTCAAAGATGACTAGATTGTATATATATTTCCCAGCTACTTACAAAGTTATATATATCTCTTTTCAGCTACTTCATAGTAGTCTCAATGACCAGAAATCAATTATGGAGTTGTTGATGGGGTTGCTACGTACATTGTTTCTGCGAAAATGATGACGAGCTTTCCGCCAAGTCCAACAATGGGGCTTTTTCTTTGCAAACACTTTTCCAGCTTTGAAAATGATCGATATAAAAGTAGCTTGTTAATTAGCGCATGCAATAGCTAGTCTAAATTGAGAAAATTAGTGTTTTTTAGAATTCAACTAGCTAGCTAGTCTTATTTAATTTGTTAGTCTTTTTTTTTTTTTTTTTTTTTTAGGGTTTTTGTCCATTTATCCCATTTATAGAGATTTTTTTTCCCACTTACCCCATTAAGTTTTTTTAATTATCTCTTACCCAAAACACTCTAAGGAAGTCTTCCCTAATACCCCATTAAGTTTTTTATTTTTAAGACTATTTTACCCTCACCCTTTGTTACTTAGAGAGAAAAAAATGGAAGAGAGATAAACCATAGGAGACTTTGCCGGAATCTAGTCACCTGTTGCCGGATTCGGGTCACAGGCTGTCGCCCGCTGGACTTTTCTGAAAACCTCACCTGAGGTCCCAAAAGAGGTCGTCGGTGATCTCATAGGTCGCTGGAAAGGTTTATTGCTCCCAATAGACGTATATTCGCCCCCCTCCCCCAATAGAACTTTTGGTCACAGGAATATGAACTAATGTTCTTAAAATTAGAAAAATAAAACGGGGAGATTACATCAATTCAAAATGTCTATTACCCTCCAATAGACATCTATCGCTCCCTGATAGACATTTAAAACTTTTTTTTCTTTCCTTCTGCCCCATTACTTAAAAATAAAATTAAAATAAAAAAATTGATATGGGCACCCAGAAAATGCTCTGGGCACCCAAGTCGATATCTGAGTTGAATCGAGCAGGAGATCCATCACCTTCTTCACGACGTATCAGTCTCAAGACGAATGCGACCGCCGAGACAGAGACCCGGACGTACTCCGGTGACCATCACAAGCACCACAGCAGCCCGATGCTTCTGGTAACCACCACCTCCAGCACCACACTTGATCGGAAAGTGATTCAAAGCTAGATTCCCCCCACAACCACAGATTTGGCCGTGACAGGTCGCCAGAGCCTAAGCCTGAAACGACTGCTGCTAGTGGTTCTGCAAAACGGAGCTGAGGTCCTTGCCGGATCGAGTCCTTTCTTGGGTGGTTTGCCGCATTTGAGAACTAGAGGAAGAAGAAGAAGCTAGAGAGGAAGGAGAAGAGGAAATTGTGGTGGATTGAGGTTGGTTTCGTCGTTAGAAAGAAGAGAGATGGCACGGAGGAGAGACAGAGAGACTTGTCGGAGGAGAGACGGGGGAGATAGAGAGAGAGAGAGTGAGATCGGGATGAAAGAGAGATGAGTGACAGTGGTTGCGGTTTCTTAATTATGTTAAGGGCAAAGTTGCCATTTCTCTCTGAATTTGGTTAGGGGGAATAAAAATTAGAAAATTACATAGTAGCACATGACCAAAGATGTAAACACAGAAAACTCACTTTAAAAAAGATTTATACAAATAAGGACATAAGCCCAGGCCCAAAAGCCAAATGATGCAAGTCTAACTCCCAATTCTAATGGAAAATTACCAAAATACTCAGTTTTATGAAATATTTACGCGTATGCCACTGACCAAATACTAACACCCAAAACGAAAACCCAAAACAGATAAGCATTAAGATAGCTCAACACCTCGACCCATTCTCCAGCCCTACCTCGGCTGCAACCTCTGCAGATCAGGGACCCAATCGATCTACCTGACAGAGATCGAACCATATGTTCAGCGGTGTGATCCATGTCCTTAATTTCTCGACCCGACGTTAGACGACGACTATTCGAAGCTCGAAAGCTCTGAGTATCTCGGCGGGTTCTTTGCAAATTCCGGCTGTGATGCGGAGGAGGACCACCAATGTTCGAATGGTATCGGTGTCTCGATCACGTGTACGGTTCGAGTTTTCACAGAGAAGCTCAGATGAAGTCGAATCGAAGTGGGAAGTCTCAAGCTTTCAGGCGAGCTTTTTAGGAATGTTCTGACAAATTCGGGTAGAGACTGAGCCATGTATGGTATGAAACTTAATCTCCTCTCTGAGCTCTACATGCTAGTGTAGATAGATTTTGAATTCGATTATGTTTTGGGGGAAGTTGGATTTGGGTGTTTATAGTCTCTGTTTGAATAATTGTTCATGGTGTTGATTTCGGGTTTCCTTAGGTTATTACTAGCTCGATTCTTACTGTTAGCATGAGAACTGATGCTTGATACGTTTAATTTACAGAGTTGGTGAAACTGAGGAGAATGAAATTTCTCAAGAATTGTTGTGTTCTTGTCGTGAAGTGAGGACAACAGCTTAAGGTCCATTTCTTGTTACTGTAAATAAGGTGAGTTGAAATTTTATTGGAAAAGGCCTTGGAGTTTGTGGGTGAATTATAGTTGCTTTGGTTGGGGTTTGAATGTCCCTGGTTGATGTGATTGAAAATGGGATTCCCTGATTACATGAACTTGCATGTTTGAATTTGCCAAATTGTTATTATTATGATGGTAGTTTGGAAGTTGGTTGAGTTAGTTTTGAATGGTGATATTGGATATCAGGATTAGGCGATGATGATTGATGAGTGCAGTAGCAGGATTACACGAGTATGAGTGCAGTAGCAGGATTGAACTAGTGCAATAGCAGGAATAAGCGATAATGAGTGCAGTAGCAGAACACAAGTACAAGTGCAGTAGCAGAATTGGATGAGTATGAGTACAGTAGTAGAATTAGGCGATGATGAGTGCAGTAGCAGAACTGGACGAGTATGAGTGCAGTGGGTGTAGTAGCAAGAGTTTGGATTAAAGAAAATAATTAAGATTTAGTTATCCATGCATAAATGTTAAAATTGTAAATATCTTATTGACACATGGTAACATGAGAGATTATTCTAAAAAAGAAAAGAAAAAAGAAGGCAATATTAAGATATTAGAAGTTAAAAGAAGTAGTTAAGAGTAAAAAAGTAAATTAACTCATGACAAGTGGCAAGTGGTGGGTAAATTGTCCTTATTTGCAAGATTTAATCTTTAGGGGCTGTGACCACTTACACAATTTTGGGCAAAAAATTGCCCACTTACTCCACCAAGAGTTTTTTAACCTCGTTTACCCAATCTAACATCTATTGACATTTTAGCCCCTATTAATTAAATTTAAACCCATCCATCTCCTCTCAGTCTCTCTCTCCTTCCCAAACTCTCTCGCTCTCCCCCCGATCTCCACCTCCTCTCTCTCTCTCTCTCTCTCTAGCCGGCAGTGGCGACCACGTCTTCAACATCTTCTTCGTCGACCTCGATCTCGGCGCCGGCTAGCACATCCCAAGCCCCATCTTCGTCGACCTCTGCCAATCACTGAACACCGTTCTGGTGCCGATCACTGATCTGGTGCCGACCATCCTCAATCACGGATCACCGATCTGAGGCCGGTCGGAGATGGGCTGCAAGTGAGAGACTGGAGAAGAGGGCCTGGGGAAGACGAAGGCGGAGATGGGACCGGTCGGAGATGCGCTGCAGGTGAGCGACTGGAGATGGGCTACGTCGGGGCTAGGACCGGTCGGAGAAGGGCTGCAGGTGAGAGACTGGAGAAGAGTCCGGTCGGAATCGTGCCGGAATCAGGCTGGAGAAGCATGGGTGCCCCCCACTAAAAAAAATGTGGGGTTTGTTTGATGGTCTACTGGGGGGCAGTAGAAACATTATTGGCCCCCAGTAGACTTTGATACGAGGGACATGGATCACTATAGTGTGGTGTTTTGATAAGTTACATGTTGTTTTCTGTGTATTAAAGTCAAATTATCTGTGAATCCTACAAAAATGTGCATTTTTGGTGGTCTATTGGGAGGCAGTAGAGACATTGGACTTTGTATTGGGAGGCAGTAATATGATTACTGGAGGGCAGTAATATGATTACAAATTGATCAATTGTTCCTGTAGTGTATTCATTTTGGTTTTTGGAGTTCATACAATTCACTGGACGGCAATAATATGATTTTTGGGAGGCAATAATATAATTACTGGAGGACAGTAATATGATTACTGGGGGGCAATAATAGCCGGATTCCGGTCACCGGTCGCCGGAACCCCGTCACCGTTCGCCAGAGTCCGGTCACCGGTCACCGGTCGCCGGTCGCCGGAGACCGCGCCGGCCACTTGTCACCGGAGCACAGCAAGGTGGAGGGTGACTTCTCTCTCTAAGTGAGAAAGGAGAGGGCAAAAAAGTCTCAAAAAAAAAAGAAAAAGAATTAATTGGGTAAATGGGAAATAATCCCTTAGAGTGTTTTGGGTAAATGGGGTTAAAAAACAGTTGGTGGAGCAAGTGGGCAATTTTTAGCCTAAAATTGGGTAAATGATCATTTTCCCTAATCTTTATAAAGGGATTAGAAGTCAAAAAAAGTAGTTAAAGATAAAAAAGTAAATTAACTCATGACATGTGACAAGTGGAGAGCAAATTGTCCTTATTTGTAAGATTTAGTCCTTATATGTTTAATTCAATCTTTAAATGATATATTTGTTAAGTCATCTTTTCTCAATAACTTATATGTAATTTGTTAAATAAAAATATGTTGGTGGGATAAGTGGGATAATTTTGTCCAATTTTAGTGCTTTGGGTCAAGAACCTTTTTTTTATTTTTTATTTTTTTATTTTTTATTTTTTTATTTGTTAGACATGGAAATTAGAAAATAAAACAACCAGCTGCTCATGCCTGGTCAACTATACAATTGCCTAGGCTCTGCAATCTAGCTTCTTTATTCTTCTTCTTGCATATATATCAAAGTACCTCTATCACACTCAGGTAGTTATAAAGCTTTTTCTAAGTAATACTCTGGCAAGTTAGAGACATTATTTAGGCAATATGTGTATAATATATAAGCTAGATAGGTTGATCCGTACACTCCATGTTATTCCAACATGCTTTGAATATTAATATTAACAACATGTTCCAATTTAGTAATTGTAAGAACATTACATGTTATGTAAGAAATTTGATCAGCTACCCTTTCATCATTCGTATAATGAGCCCACACCAATATAAATATGTATATGTGTGTATACACGGGGAAAATAACGAAAGAATACACATGCACATATAATTAAGTATATAAGTTTTGATCAGTACTCAATCTCTTGTATAATGATCCCATATATATAGTGAACTTTCTATCATCGTATGTACACATACATATTATAAACTCTAGCTTTGCACTAGCTCTGCGAAACTAATTCATTCAACATAACTCTAATTCTACTGCGCAAATCGTTTAATTAATACTAATTAACTTGATCGTTTGTTTTGGACAGTCATTCATTAAACACAGTAAAACTAAACGAGTATGGACTATGGAAATAACATGAACGTGTTGCTGATTTTGACAATGAGCTGTGAAAATACCATTGTCCGCGTTTTGAACAAGAAGTATAAACAAGTGCTGCATAAAGCCAGGCTTGGTAGCTTGTCAACTTACATTTAATCAAGTTGATTTTTCATTTCTTAGTATCTTCCAATTAACTTATCCAAAACTATTGATCGATCATGACCTAATATGACCAGGTTGCATGCACATATCACATCAATAGATTTACATCATATAAATTTCTCTATGACTGGTTTTTTGCTTGCTTAGAACTTTAGACATAGCACCTGCGCAACCAAATTTTCGGATGAAGTACTTGGGAACTCACTCGAAAGTTGGTGAGATTTTACTTGCTAACTTACAATAGCAAGGTCTTTAGTTCATGCAGGTTTTTTACTATAGTTTTGGTGTTTATGCGTATGGATGCAAAATTCTAATTAGTCAATAATAGATTTCTATCTTAATTAAGGGGAGTCAACAAGGCAATATGTACTTTGGATTCCTAAATTGTATATGTAAATTGCATACACCATGTAATTGTTTGTCATTTGTATCCTACATGTATAAAATTTTTCTCATTGTATGACTAATGTTAAGAATTTAAAATTTCGAGAGCTAAACTCCAAATTCTAAGTGATGAATATATAAAATACAAGAAAAAAAATATGTGCAAAACAAAAACTTTTAAGCACTTATGTTACCATGTCATATCAATTGGTTACTTAAACTTGGGTAACTCGAGATCTGATTAGAATGTGTAAACCAAAGTAGTCGGTAGAAAACATGAAATACAAACAGGAACATCAGTACCGCACAAGAGGATGAACGTATAGGTTAATTAAACTGTCATTGTTATTGGGCCCAAAAACGCTGTGGGCTGATCTAGGCCCGTGTAGGTGGATCCGTGCAGAATGCTATAAGACTCGATCCAGGCACCATCCACATCCATTTACCTTTTTTTTTTTTTTCTGAACTTCAATTTGTAATAAATTCCAATTGAATTTTAATAAATACTTCTATCCTAAAGATGGAATTGGAAGCATTTTTCTGATGTTGATGTTCTACCAACATACCATACTCAACATACCATACTAGAAATTTTTTTTGGACTTAGTAATTGAAGAAAGATTCAGGGCACGTTTACTTACTTAGAAGGAAAGAGAATGATTACGGGGTAAAAACATTCATGCGTTTACTAACACATAAAGGAATCAGAATGATTCCGGGTAAAAGAATTCATGCGTTTACTAACACATGAAGGAATTGGAATGTATGTAGGTCCCACCTCCTTATCAGGAATCGATTCCTGAATACTCAGGAATTCGATTACGAAGGGGGGAGATGAGTTTAGGAATCATTCATCCGGAATCAATACCGATTCCTTTCTTCTCCCATTCCACTTGTCTCCGATTTATAATTATTTTCCATTCCAAATAAGTAAACGTGCCATCAAAGTATTTGGATGAATATTAAGTAATTGAAGAAAGATTCAAAGTATTTGGATGAATATTTACCCCTAACCTTATTAAATAATTAGTAACGTTTGAACTCAGCCAAACTTATTTTCCTTAAATAGGTTCAGGAAGTGATTACTCTCTATATTTATTGGACTAAAAAAGAAGTGTATGTTTTGAGCACCATGATAATGATAAATATTATGATCCCCATGATAATAATAAATATTTATCATTATCATGGAGATCTATATGGAGGTATTTTACGGAATAAGATTGGCATAATGAGTCACCAGGTTGTTGGGGTAGCCCCCATCCTTCCTCTAGTGGCTTTTACATCGTTTATACAAAATATCTATTTACTTTCATGATACGAGAGTAACTATCATATATGTCCACAACACGATTTCATAATCCAAATTGTGCCTACAAATCTCAATCAAATAGGAAAAGGTAACATAAGGAATAGGGCAAATTCAAGAAACAATAAAAAAAATTGAATAAATATAAAACCATATCTATTATTTAGGTTTCATGAGTTGCACGAAAAAAATAAAACCGCCCAACTCGCTAAACCAAATATCCAATTGTATCGTGAAAGTATATATATGATCAGTGGTAAACTCCACCATAAATCAATAGCTACAGTGCTGTAATATCATTAATGACTGTCTCTAGCAAAAGTACTTAATCGAGAAACAATGAATTGATTTGAAAAAATATGGACGAACTTCCTCTACTTATTTACTTAATTACGTGCGTTACACGAAAGAGAAATTATTATCACATAATCTCAGACCACCACGTGTATTATGATTCCCATGATAATGATAAATATTTATTATTGATTAGGTCCTTAACATTATCACTATATTATTGACCGAAATAACTTTACCCTGCACGAGAAAGCTAGAAGTTGTCACCTCGCAAAACTCAACTCTCGAACCGGCACAAACCCACCCCGCCGTGGCCCACGGGGCCCCACAAGGGCCAAAATGTCTCCAAATGTACAAGTGGACGGTCAGGATGAAGCAGACATAAATGGTAACGGTGGGGAAGTCCATCCGCAATCTATTGCTCCACTGAAAACCCAAGCTCTCAGTTCCTCACATCACTTATAAGTTATGACACACAAGTCCTTGTCTCTCCCTATATTTTCAATTAAAAAAATATAAAAGAAATTGTTCCGGCGCGGGAAAACACCACCGATGACCGTTCCGGCGAAGGTAACTCCGTCTCGATCGAACACTCTCTCAACTCCTCAATTCTCAAGGGTTTTCCCCCAATGCTCTGTTTATCATTTTCATATCTTCGTACGTGTATTTATTGGTTGTTGAAAATTGATTATGAGTTTTCTCATCGTTTTGAGCTCCGTGTATTTATGAGTTATTGTTATCATTACACAGCGTTTCATCTGCGATTGAATCTCAATTTCTATAAGGGTTTCTTTTGCAGGGTGTTGATTGATTAAGCCGAGGCTCTGGGACTGGAGTTTGGGCTTTGCATGGTGTGAGTTTGGCTTCTGTCTGTATCAGTAGGATTGGAGAGAGTGTACCAGTTGGAGTTTGGAGTGTGGGGAAGCTGAGCTTTTCGGTGTCGGAGCGGCTACTGAGCCTCTTCTCAAAATGGTATGCTTTATAATTCTCTCTGATTGATATGGAAATTGGAAGTAGTGAAGCCGGATTGAGATTTTTAAAGGTGGTGGATTTTGGGTGTTTGATTTGATGTTGGTTGTTCTGAGAGGAGAGCTATCTGGGTTTTGATCAATATTGGTACTGCTTGTTTTGCTCTGTGTTGTTTCTTACTGTTTTTGTGTGTGTGTGCATATCTGGTGGAAGATTAGTATTGAACTATTGATATTGAAGATTTGATCTTGCTTTAGTTGTTTCTTGTTTGAGATTATGACTGCTTTTAACATGGAATGAAAGACGATGGTGTGTTGACTGATGTCAAATGGAAAACCCGGATATTGTTCTGTCATATCCAGTGAGTTGGTTTGAGATATTCAAAATGAGCACAACATGCATTGTATATGAACAATGGTTTCTTTGTCGAGTATGTTGATGGTCTGCTATCTGGCTGTAAAGCATAAGGCTTATTAGTTATTAGCTTATGTCAAATATTTGGAGAGATATAGTTGAAAGAATTGCTCTGTATAAGTAAAGGAGAGGCTTAGTTACTCTAGCAGCTATAAATATTGTAAATTTGATATTTTAGTGATCAACTATGTGGAGTGATAGTAATATCAGACACCTGCAACGTATTCCAGACCAGTGAAGTATCATTGCAACTTTACATTATTCGTAAGAATTAGATGATTATTCGTCATCTAAAAGTTTATTTATCACCTAAAAGTGTAGGAGTTGTAATGTATCATAAAGACAATAAGGCTAAAATTGTTTGCGTGATGTAACTTTTTCATCTGAGAGTTTGTTACACAACTTCCCAAGCCAATTCTCACTTCGTGGTCTTGGTTAGAAGAGCAATAGAGTTTGAGCTCAGAATCGTGCTTGCTAAATAGATTTTGAGCTTGAATATACTTGTGTTTAGAATCTCATTTCCTCTTTCTAGGCTGTTTCTTGATGTTAGCATTTGCCATTCAATTACAAAAAGGTGGTTTTCTTTGGCAGTCTTTCCAACCCAAAAGCTTTTGGATTCCAAGAGATGCTAGCTGTCTAAATGATGGAGAGATGGGCTGTGATAATTCTTCCAGGGTAGAATCAAAGCGTGGTCACCCATGGTATATGGATGCCAATGGACCAGATCTGTTCAACAACAAGAAGCAAGCAATGGAGGCTGTTGATGGCAGGCCAGCGTCAAGAGCTCCAAACTTGGCCGTTGCCCCGTGGGATAACACTTCTGGGTTTCAGACAGTTCCAGGGCAGTTCACTGACCGCCTTTTTGGACAAGAGCCTGGACGGACAGTTAACTTAGTTGATAGAAACATTCAGTCTCTTGGCAGTGGAACTATAAATTTTGGAAGAAAAGGGTTTCAGAATCAATATGGCAGTGATCAGTCAGTGGATTTGTCAATGTCCCACACCATCGAAGATCCTTCATCATGTCTCAGTTTTGGTGGAATCAGAAAAGTGAAAGTCAATGAAGTTAAGGACTCTGAAAATGCCGTGTCTGCATCTATGGGGCACTCCTACAGAAGGGGAGACAATAATACAATTTCAATGCGTACTACCTATACCAAGAGTGATGAAAACATCATTTCATTAAGTCCACCTTACAATGCTGACGAGAATGCTATCTCATTAGCGACTACTTTTAATAAGGCAGATGACAATTTCATCTCAGTTGGTCATACTTTTGGCAAGGGAGATGACACTTTCATATCGATGGCTCATAATTACAGCAAGGGTGACACTCGTATGTTATCAATGGGTCAGCCCTTTGAGAAGGAGAATGGAAGTTTTATGTCAATTGGTCAGTCATATGAAAAGGGAGATGGCAGTTTCATATCATTAGGTAACTCGTACAACAAAGTGAATGAGAATTTCATTTCTATGGGTCCAGTATATGGTAGAGGAGACGATAATTTGATCTCAGTGGCTCCGACCTATGATAAGCATGCTGATAACACCATATCAATGGGTCTGACCTATGACAAGGCTGATTCGAATATTTTGCCAATGGGTCCTCCTTATGATAAATCAGATAGAGATCTACCTATGAGTCACAGTTACAATAAGAATGAGAGCAATACCATATCCTTTGGTGGTTTCCATGATGAATCTGAGACAAACCCTTCTGGTGGGATCATCAGTAGCTGTGGTTTGTTGACTTGTAATCAGAACACAACAGCTCACGCATCGGAAGAATCTGGTGTGAGAGGTTCTGATCATCCTGTTGAGACGAAGATGGATGCACATGTAGATGACACTGTGAAAGTTGACTCCAAAACTGTTAATATTCCCAGAGTAAAAGAGCCAAAGACTAAGAAAGCTCCTCCAAACAACTTTCCTTCGAATGTCAAAAGTTTGTTGTCAACTGGTATGTTTGATGGTATTCCTGTGAAGTATTCTTCCTGGTCACGGGAGGTAAGCTTGTTTACCCTTGAATACTCTGATTTTTTGTTTGTTTAGGTGAAGCAATTTTCTGTACTGTTCAGTTTCCTTGTGTTGACTTGTTTTATTTTTCACAGAAAAACCTAGATGGAATTATCAAAGGGACTGGGTATCTATGCTCTTGTGCTGACTGCAATCACTCAAAGGTAGTGAACTCTTGTTATTTTCTGTTATGATCGAGAAAGACATAATTCATTTTTTTAGGTTTTATTATTTTTATTATTATTTTAATCTGAGGTTCATAACCTAGCTCATGAATACAATTCTATCTTTCAGCCTCTTAATGCTTATGACTTTGAGCGCCATGCTGGTGCCAAGACCAAACATCCCAATAATCACATCTACTTTGAGAATGGAAAGACCATCTATGCAGTAGTTCAAGAGCTGAAGAACACTCCTCAGGACATGCTCTTTGATGCCATCCAAAATGTGACAGGGTCTCAGATTAATCAGAAGAACTTCCGCGTCTGGAAAGGTGATGCAGAATTTTAGATGATTTTTTTGTGACCTGTTCAATATAAACATGAAATATAGTATCCCCAGCATGTACTTTTACCGATCTGTGAAAATTTCTCATGGATTTTCCTCATTGCCTTTCTTTCTCAGCATCATTCCAAGCCGCCAGCCGTGAACTTCAGCGTATCTATGGAAATGAAGTTGCTATACCATCTTGAAATGAGAATCTTCCTGATCCTATCAATGTTTTAGGGTAGCTTGAGATTTGATCCATGGATAGCAATGCCTATAGTAAATTATAGACTGGAATTTGGGTATATTTGGATTTTGAACTTTTGGATGTTTACAGGTATTTGGCTATCAGTTTTTAAATTAAATCTAGTTTGGATTTGGACAGTTCAGTAATCCATTGTAAAATATCGAATTCATCCAGCTTAACTTTGTGCTCGGAGTTGGACTAGATCAGCAAAAATGGTTTGCTAATGACCTTATTCATACATATCTTTTTGGACTAAGCCTAAGTCGAGAATTATTGGTGAATTGGGGCTTTTGGTGGGATGTTTTGGTTGCAATTAAAATTGGACGCAGACTACCGTGTCAGTTGTTCAACTCAATTTTCTCTCTTTTTTGGGAAGTAGGATTAGCAAGGATCTGATGCTGTATCACATTTGTTCAGTGTTGGTGGTTCCTAATCATTCAGAATTGGTAACAAACTGGGGATGTGAACTAGCTTGCTGCAATATGAATCACTAACATGTACCATTCGATTGCGAATTAAATGATTTGTGGCCATTGACCCCCAACAATAAACACTCTGAGCTTCCAGAATAATCTTTACAAGAAATGGCTGTAAGAGACGTTATTGCATACCATTTTCTTAGCTCTTCCTAGTTTGGTTTTGAAGCAGTTGAATTGGTGGATAAATGTAACCCAAAAACCACGTGTACAAAACATAGAAGTAAATAATTATCCTAATTGTCTCATTACCACTTTCGTCGATATCTTATGAGATCATTCCTAATCGAAATAAACCTCATAATTTCCAGCTGTGTTTCTGGAAATAGCTACTAATATCCTCTTTTCCCGGCCCTCTTCTATATGAATCAAGTTTTTGCTAGGCCAAGGCTGCAAGGGCTTGACAACAATACATAGAAGCAGTAAAAATGTTTATGGGGTTGATCCGCCAGACAAAGCTTGTGTTAGCAGTGATTTTGGTGCAGCTTGGGTATGCTGGGCTTTCGATAATCTCTGTGTTTGCCCTAAAGAAGGGAATGAGTCCTTACACATTCATCGTGTACCGAATGGCCATTGCCACTATTGTTCTAGCTCCATTTGCATTCATTTTGGAGAGGAATTCAAGACCTCCGATGACTTGGTCCATCACTGGAAAGATAATGTTGCTGAGCCTTTTCGAGTAAGAATCCAAATAGGATAATCTAATTCATTTGTCCAACTTATGATGTATTCTGATTATCTGTTCATGCATTGCAGCCCTGTGCTTGACCAGAACCTCTACTACATGGGAATGAAGAATTCGAGTGCAACGTTCACTTCTGCAATGTGCAATATGCTGCCTGCTTTTGCATTTTGTCTAGCCTGGATTTTTAGGTTTAACTCATAATAATACATACTCATGTGGTCACACACTGATTTACAGACACAGTACATTGACAATGCATTGATTGTAGGTTTGAGAAGGTTAGCCTTAAGAAACTGCACAGCATAGCGAAGGTCATGGGGACGATCATCACAGTTGGGGGAGCAATAGTCTTGACTCTAGTTAGAGGTCCCTCATTGTGTCTACCATGGGCCATTGAAGAACAAATTGATCCTCATCAATCTGCGCAATGCTATTCGGGTCAGGCAGACCTCGTGAAAGGAGCTCTATTTATCACAGGAGCTTGTTTCTGCTGGTCTTGGTTTGTCATTTTGCAAGTATTGGTCTCTCAAATCACTTCATTGTACTTATACTACTTACTCGGAAATGGTCCTAAACTTCTAATAATCTGAATTTGATTACAGCAAGAAAAGAAAAAAAGTAAAACATAAATTATATATGATGGTGAATTTGGATTTTGTCTACACAGGCGATTACCTTAAGATCCTACCCTTGTCAGCTCTCTCTCACAGCAATGATATGCTTTTGGGGTATGGTGGAAGGAGCAATACTGGCTTTTGTAGTTGAAAGGGGACATAGTGGAGTCTGGTCCATACAATTCAACATCAAACTTGTAGCAGCATTTTATGGGGTAGGTAATCCAAAAAGTTTCAACTGTATGTTTAAATCGGTAAACATTTGTACTATAATAACTGGATTTAGGGCGACGCCCTTGCTAGAGGGCCCAAAACGAGTCTGGCGCCTTAGATCTCTTGGCCATCCCAAGTACTTGCATAATTGGAATTAACACTGCAATGCAGTTTAATGAACTTTGTATTAATATTTCATACTGCAGGCAATGCAATCTGGTGTTGCTTATTATGTGATGGGAATGGTAGTGAAGGAAAAGGGACCTGTTTTTTACTCGGCTTTTAATCCCTTGGCCACAGTAATGGTTGCAATCCTGGGTTCCTTTGTTTTAGCAGAACAATTGTACCTTGGGAGGTAGGCTCACATGTATTGATTTCTCTCTGGTTGATTCAATTAATCCATGCCTATATATGCATGACAGGTTGATTGACTAGTCTCTTTCACTCTTGTTTGTAGTGTTATTGGAGCAGCTGTAATCATCATTGGTCTGTATCTCGTTCTTTGGGGAAAAGCAAAGGACCAGTCTCCTCCATCACAGAGCTGCATGATCGATGAAGTAGCACCACTAACACAAAGATTAATAGATGATCAACAATGTTAAGAGATTTTATGTCACTTCAAGCATACGGTTGATCCTCCAAAATTCTGGCAAACCAGTTTGTTAGTATTTTTTCTTTTTCCTCCTTTTGAAGTGAAAGGATCACCTTTGTTTTGATTAACTATTCATCAGCCAGCTTAAAGTATTAACTATTTTTAGTAAAATTAGGACTAGAGTGTTTTAGCTGTTAGAGAATTTTGCATGTGATTGTGGCATTGTGCCTAAAGAAATCTGGCCTACTTACGAGTTATTCCTTGCCATGCCACTTCATGAATAGGCTGATCTTTGCAAATTCTGCCATGCGTGTAAGCTTTTAGTCGTCTTTTTCCTTTTCCTCTTTTCCTTTTCTTTTTCGTGTTATTTTGAGTAGCAAGGTTCACCATTGTTCTGTTTTAAGTACTCATCAGCTAGCTTTAAAAGTATTAACGTACTATTAGACGTAAGATTAGACCACCATTGTTCTAGCTGCTTGAGCATTTTCCATGTGATTGTGCCCAAAGAAATCTGGATTGCTTAACTATAACCAAATGACCTCAACTGGAATCAGATAGTAGGCTGCAAAGATATATAATTAATTAAGCAAGTTCCAGTTCTAGTTGGGTGATTTTTGGAGTGATCTGTTCAATACAAAGATGAATTTGGCCTGCTGGATGTTTTTTGGCTTCTGAATATTATGCAGCTTAATAAATGATATACTCTACTTTGGATTTTGGCCATTTTATCCTCTGTTACAGATATTAATTTTATGGATCTTTACATGGCGCTGTAAAAATTCATTAAAGCAGACCGCATAGTAAAATCAGCAAGAACTTGAGGCATATATTAGTGAAGAACTGTTGTTTGGTAACTTTGGTGACTGGTGAAGAGTTCGTGCAAAATTTGTAGTTATTTCTTGTTGAAAAGTGCAGGCAAAGACCTTCAAATATCAATGATTCCAATTTTGGCCTATATTCTCTTTTGGCGTTATATAGGCCTATATTATGATCTCCAGGGCTGGACTTTCCTTCTTAGAAAGATGTATATAAAAGTAGAGGCTTGTCTATGGTTTTGCATGCAGGGAATTTGTTCCACATTGAAAATTCAAATTTCAAGCAGAACTAGCCATCCTAAATGCTGCATTTAGTATAGAAATACGAGGCCGTTACTAATTCAAAGCAGGAATGCCATATCAAATATTCTCAAGTCAACCAAGCACTTCAAAGAACTAAGAAGCTCAAATATTAAGCTGTTATATATAGGCCACACTATTTGCATCGATGCAAATATATACCAGCAACAACATTATTTGAATCTATCATACTCCTGTTTTTGGTACATCATGTCCATTATTTTCTTTTTGTGCTTGTGATTGAGACGGAGGTTGGTGGGGAAAAACCATATATAGGCTAACAATGATGATGATGGCTCCAGTAAGACTGCAAGCATCAATAGCTAATTCTGTCAGTCCCTAGCTAGTGATTCTGAAATTTCATTCCTAAATGCACTAGGAATCTGCAAACCTCCATAGGTACATTTGCTCAGCTAAAACAAAGGATCCCAAAATTGCAACCATTACAGTACCTAGCTAAGGGATGAAAAGCAGAATAGAAAACAGGTCCCCTTTCCTTCACTACAATCCCTATAACACAATAAGCAAACCCTGAGAGCATTCCTTGCATCAAATTAAAAATAAATTCTCAATCCTATTCTGATGTTTTCTGTTTTTGTTTGCCGAGTATAGTTGGAGAAAACGTACATATCCTAAATACCCCACAAACAGCTGTTAAGAGTTTGATATCCAAGTGTATAGACCATGCTGCACTGTTTCTCCATTCCAGTACAAGAGCTAGAACTGTTGCTTCCACCGTACCCCAGAAACATATCAGAGCTACGAGGGAGAGCTGACAAGGGTATGATCTCAAACTCAGAGAAGGGACTTTGATTACAGTCAATATTATTGCTCCACCAACTGCAATTAAAGGCAGTGTAGGGTTAAGGAGTTTTTAAATTTTGTATTATATTTTCTACAGTTCCTTTAGGATTTTAGGTTTTTTTTTGGAATTCCGTTTTTGGATTTTAGTTGTAGTTACTTGATCATCGATCTGTAATATAAGGGATCTTCGGACCTCTCATGCTTGACCGATTGAGGTCGTATGATTTTATATCAATAAAGCAGTGTTCTGTTGCCCTCAAAAAAAAAAAAAAGTTCCCAAGTCTTTTGTTAGGCCATGCAAACTCTTAAGCCTGACATTCTCAAATAAGCCAATCAAATGCTGACACCTGTATTATTATTTATAAAAATAAAAAATTTACCTACTTTGGTGTTAATTCACGCCGTTACGGCATCGTATTTAGTGCGACTCTCCCTAACCTCTCGACTTCGCAAACCCAAACTCCACGCTCAGCATATTACCTTGTTTTATCACTTTATTATTGAAATTGTGAATGGTTGGTATGATCAAGGTTTTAAATCTCTGCGATATTTCCGATATATCCCCCGATATCTTTTTTTTTTTACGGACCGATATATCTAGGGGGGTAAATATCTTATCTTTTACCGTTTCTGCGAAATTTCTCCGACATCGTTAAATATCCCCGATATATTAGATATTTGCGATATATCCTCGATAAAGTGAAGAAATATCAGTAAAATTTGAGGTAAAAAAAAAAAAAACCTCTGTAATTCTCTAAATGAAAATCTGTGTGAAGAGAGATCTCCTAAAGGCAAATCTGACTATCTGAGTGAGGAGAAATCCCTTCAAGGTGAATTTAGGTGAGTAGAAAATCATCTCAAAGAGAATCTAGGTGAGGAAAAAAATCCCCTCAAGGCGAATCTTTACCCCGGAGAAATACCCATAAGGCGATTTTGGGTGAGAAGTAATTCTCTAAAAGTCTAAATGCAAATCTGTGTGATGAGAGATTTGGTACTATGTAGTCTATGACTATGTCTGTAACACTGTAATTGAATAATAGAAAGAAGATAAAGCCATAAAGGTTCAATTATTCAAATGAGGCAAAATGACATTGCAAAAGGAAGTCAAGGAACCATATATGGATGACATGATGAGAAGAGAGTGTAGAGTACGGAGTATTAAATTTTAGCTATGCATCTTGAAAAAGTGAGGAATAATGAAGCTACTGTGTAGTCTATGAGTGTATAGTCTATAGTTGAATAGTATAAAGAAGCTAAAAGTTCAAATGTTAAAGTAACTATCAAATGGAATAAGTGAATATGTATATAGATCTACTTCATGTTGCAAGTGAGCCGCTTGATAATGGCATTGATCCACTTCATGATTGGATTATGTCTGCACACCTCGATGATGAAGCTAGAAGACCTCTTCCACAAGTTGTAGAAACTGCAACTAATGCTGGAATCACCGTAGAGAGAATCTTATCTGAAGAAGTTGTTAAAAACCCAGAAGATAATTCAGATAGTGATGATGCGTGGGGTGGTATAGCAACTCCAGATAGTTCTGATGATGGTTGATTATACTCATTTATATGCGTGTAATTATATCTAAAACACTAGAATTAAGCTAATCCTCATGTTAATTAATATGTAATTAATCCATTTTTATTTACTTTGTAGAAAATAAGCGGAATTGCGGAAACGAGAGAAAATGGTGCTAATTTGGAGCAAACTGGAGATTTCGGCAAAATGACAAAATAATAGAACATCGGTCAACCACAGTCAACACGAGTAACGAAGGCGAATCCGATTATTTCAAAATTATGTCATTCGGGTGTGGTTTATGATTGGAAGAAGAAAATAATAATAATATTAATTAGCAATGAAAGAAATGGAGCAGCTTAATTAATTAAGCATTGCTTAATTGCATAATTAAGCTTCCGTTTTCTTTTATTCACGCAGGATGCAGCTCCACCCTTTCTTAATTAAACTAATGTTTAATTAAATGAAAGGAGCACCACATCACGTGCACAGCATATCCACTCTCATACCTTTTCATTCACCACCACATGATCTTCATAACCGAACAAAACCCTTATCTCTTCTATATATATATATTCATCTCAGCCTCTTCTCCAGACAGACCCTTATTTTTCTACAGCGCCGCACCACCGAGAAAAAAATAGAGGCAGCCCTTTGGGGCTGCTCTCTCTCCCTCCTTCCCTTCCATTTTTCATAATAGTTTTAGTTTTCTTTTGGGTATTCATAGAATTTCTCACACAAGCTTCAAGGATTCATCAAGAGCTATAAGATTCAAGCTTTAGGTATTTGTGGGAGTTGTAATTCAAGGGAAGTCATATTAGCTTCCTAGCTAATTGTGGCTACCTTTGTGTTCTCCTACACTTCTATAATCTTTTCTCTTTGAATTTTGTATCTTTGATGTTCATAGTTATGAGTAATTTCTTTGTTGGGAGTTAGGGTTGTGAAGCCCTAACTCATCTTGTATAAATATTGATGCTTTAATTTTAATAAATGCAATTTCCATTGTGTATGCTTTAAATCCGAATGTATTGGACCTTAGAAGCATGTTTCTAGGCTTTGTCAACCTTTGGAATTATGTTGTGGGCAATTGTGATGAATAGATTGATAAATTGACAACTTATTGGTTTTGGGGCATCTAGGATTTAAGTGTGGTAACCATTAGCTAGCTTAATTGTAGCTAAGCTTGCTTGGGTCTCTATTATCTTGCACTCTAGGCCTCTAATTTTAGATATTGCGGCCTTAACCGGCGTAATGCCTAAATTAGAGAGTTGATTGTGGCCCTAACCGGCATAATCGATACACCGAAAGGATAATTGGTTTAGTAGCCTTAACCGGTACTAAATACGGGACTTGACACATATAGGAAATGCATGCATTTGTGAAATTGGCTTCGATATTTGCAAGGGGGTTAGTGTGAATCACCCGACACTCCCATGTTTCCATTAATTTGAAAATCCAAATTTAATTTTCTAGTTCGTTAATTAGTTGTTTAGTGTATTTTTCGGTTGCGTTTAATTTAGTTGATTCCTAATTCAAAACCCCCTACAAATTTCGACTCATTTGTGCATATCCACCACTAGGCTCTTAGTTTTGATTAGGCTTTGGTGAAAACCAAAGCCGAGCATTATTAAGGCTTGGTGCCTTAGATTAGCCTTTTTATTCACTTTATTTTTATTTTGTTTGCTTAGTGACTTTAGTTCCGACCACCCAAGGATTGTGGGTTAGCCACTAATCCCCGTGGTACGATAAACTTTGGGCATAATATTTCCCTATTTTGACAATGATACGTACGCTTGCGTAAATGTGTATCCAAGTCAATGGTGGAGAGGGTGGAAGCGGAACAGGTGGTGGAGGTGAAAGATATGAATATGGACAATCTTCTGTGGATGGAGGATTCCAATTTACCTGTGAAGGTAATTTTGATCATGCCACCCAAGATGAAGACCACGGAGTGAGAACAGCTAGTCATGGTGCTCAAGAGAAGACCCGATATGGGAGGAGGACTAGAGGTGCAACTGATGATCAAAGTACCCCATCTGATGTTTCTTCAATTGCCTTAAGTTTTGACTCTATCAGTTTAGGCACAGAGCATAGTGAGATCTCAAATGAATCTCATGAAGGCAACAATCAATTTGGTTATGATGCTTATGGATATAATCAATATGGAGAAGTATATGATCAGTCATCCAGTTGGGTTCATCCTTATTATTCTCTTATAGGGGAAACAGTCGGCAGCTCTAAAGAGATCTATAACTATCATGTTCATCATTACAATTCACACTATATGGGTCACATATCTTGGTCTGATTATTGCATTTTCGTAGACTAGCGAGCGGCTTTTCAACAGCCTCTAGAGTCTCTTTTTGGATGTAGATGAAGTTGACATTCATATGTATTTATAGTTAGTTCTAAATTTCTAATAAATTGACTTTTTTCAAAAACGATATTTTCGTACCCTGTATCCCCGATATTTCCGATATCTCCCTTTTTCAAAGTACCGATAGATATGAAGATATCGATATTTAAAACCTTGGGTATGATGTTTTTTTTTTTTTTTGGGCAAAGGAACATTACAAAGAGAACAAACATACTTAGAAACAAACAGAAAACGGGAACAGAGGGAAAAAGCCAGGAAGACAAAGAAAGTAAAGAAAAACTGGAGAACAAGCTCCAATAAAGCACACTCTCAAAACTATGCTTTTGAGTATCTGAACTTTTGGTCTAAAAGCATTTTGTTTGGTTAGCTAAAACGTGAAATCCCAACACTGGAAGCTTAGGGCTTGTCCGGTAACGTTTTTAAAAATGATTTTTCAAAAACCGATTTTGAAAATAAAAAAGAGAAAACAAGATTGGATTTTGAGATCCGAAAATGTGTCCGGTAGCTTATTCCGAAAATAATTTTCAAAAACGAGAGAAGATTGCGACGAGAGATGAGAGAGAGACCTGAGACGTGAGAATAAGGAAGAAGAGAGCACATTCTTTTTTTTCTTTGTTTTGGAAAATATATCTCCGTGTTTTCTAAAATATGAAAATGAAAAGGTGAAAACGTCTATTTGTCGGTTTCATGTTTTACGAGTAAAATAAAAAATTATTTTCAAAAATTATTTTCTGCATTTTTGAAAACAGACCAACGAACGCATTTTCAAGCCATTTTCATTTTATAAAATGAAAAAGATGACTTGAAAACGTTACCGAACGCCACCTTAGAGTTTCTAGAATTTCTCTCCTTTTTATCAATCAGTCAATGTTTTGTTTACAATGAAATAAAGAAATTGAGGATTGTTTGATCAATTATTGCTATTGATTTGGCAGGCCCGGACCTGAGATTTTCAGACCTGAGGTGAACTCTAGGAGTTGGGCCCTTAAATCGTAGTGTGCATTAAAAAAAAAAAATCGGAACAAAAGCTATAAACTTAAAATCTAATAATAAAACAACAAAACAACATGTAATATCCAAAAGTATTTAGATTATAAGTAATAATAAATTTGAAGATGTTTTAAAACAATATTTAAAAGATTAAGCTATAAATATTCCAAATTAAAACTACAAAAAATAAACTAAAGATGAACTAAACAAAATAAAACTAAAGCTAAAAAGGTTGACAAGAAGCTATGTTTCTTTCCCTTTAATTAGGGAAATGACTGCACTCAATTAATATGTTCACACACATTGACACACAACAGCCTTCTTTAGATCACAGACACATACGACACTACATAATAAAAAAACTATAAAAAAAAATATGGGCCTCTTGGATTTCTGGGCCTGAGTCAGTCTCAGGAATTAGCGGATTTGGTGGAATTGATGCTAGTGGCTGGGATTGTTAATGGTCATTTCATTTTATGTTTTAGGTATTGGGAGCGATATGGAAGTATGAATGTGGGTTTGAGAAATTAATCAGAGGATATTGGCCAAACGCTATGATTAACATCAATATAGTTAAAGTTGAGTCTATGTTTTCATTTTTTTAATCAAAACACATGTGTCAAGGCTTGGCGTTGGCGCCATGCCTACCTCCGTGTAGGGTGGCGCTACGTCCTTTCGTAGGGACTTCCTTCCTTGCATGCTTGTTTGCAATATATTTGTGTGATCTCGTCACTTTAACAGGGATCGAGATGAGACATAGTGGGGACAAGCCACGACAATTCATGTCGTTCCTGCTGAACATCCATGTTTTTATCTCCCCCCCTAACGACGGGAAGACTGTCTCATCAAAGTGACAACCCACAAATTTAGCGGTAATAAGATCGCCTTGCAAGGGCATTAAGTGGCGGACGATTGTTGGAGTTTCAAATCCAACGTAGTTGCCCATTCGTCTGTAAGGACCCATCATAGAGAATATGACATAGAAGTTGTTGAAATTGTGAAATAAAAATTGTAGAGATTGTAACTCTTAAATCTATATAATAAGAATTTTATAGAGCTGTTGGAGATGCTCTAATATGGTAGTGTACATGTATATGTACATACATACTTTTTCAAAACATTCTGTGACTAGCTGGTAATCAAATTAGGTTCATCACTTATCTAACAGCCGATTAACGAGTATCCATCCTTCCCAAAATGTAATCAAAACCTAGCTGCCAATTATTGCACTAGCTAGTTCAGATTTTTCATTTAAGTCTCCATCATTAAAATGTGATCACGTTATTCACGTACTGACCTGATCGATCGAGGCTCGATATTGTGTGCTCCTTCCGTTCATACTAGTAAGTTTCCTTCTCCATCTCGTAAATAATGGCTCAATCAGTTGAAACTATTTTCCTTTGACTGATCGTAAAGAGCTCGTAGTACCTAGCAGCATGAAACATTCCTCTGCAGCTTTTCTTTTTATTTCCAGAATTATGTGTAGCTTTCGATTAGTGGTCAGTTATTTAGTTCGATCATCAGTATCGGTTCTTATAATCATTTGGCACTTGCCAGCTCCATGCATGTACTATTTGAAGTGTTAATAGCTTACGAGCCAGCACTACTTTGGTTTATTTAACGGTACAACTGAGGCTGCTTGATTTAAGGGTACAATTTAAGGCTGCTTACTCTTTGAGTGCTTACGATAATTCGTGCCTTCGTCCCCGAATAAGAGAAATCCAAACATATGGATCATTGATCCATCCATCTTTCCCCAAAAAGTGATCAAAAACCTAGCTGCCATTCAGTTCAGAATTTTACACGTACTGGAGTTTCCATCATTAATATATAACATGTGTATCACTTACTTACCTAAATGAGTTCTGTGGGAACCTTCTGTATAATAAGTAAGTTTCCTTCTCCATCTCGTAATTTATGGTTCAATCAGTTGAAAACTAGTCTGCCTTGACTGTTGTACCGTCGTACGCACGTATTAGCGTGAAAAGTTTCTCTGCCGCTTTTCTTTTTATTCCCACAATTCAGTGTATCTTAGCTGTTTATTAAATTTTTCACTATAGAACAACAACAACAACGATAATCCGAAACCAAAAGAGAAACGACTAATCAGGCAAGTGAGCTTTTTAATTAGCATTTCACTCTACAGGGATAACTAAAACAGTTAAATCAAGAGATAATTTTGCATGTGGAATAATCCGAACTCATAATGTGGAACCAAACAACGTTTCTAGCTACTTTAATTCGATACATTTTACCCTTCAAGGTAGGTTGGTTAAATATATGCATGTAAGTGAATACAGCTGGCTGCTAATTACTTAATGTCTTAATTTACTCAGCAGTAGCTTTTAGCTATGGCTTTTACCCAACTTAACATTTCACTTTACCTTCTCTAGCGCGCGCGCGCACACACATATATAGTCAAGTACCAACATACACACACAGTCCAATTACTCTTGCTCACTAGTTTCTTACAACCCCACTGTTGCTCATTAGTTTCTTACAACATCCTTCCTAGCTAAAAATGAGGAACATGACTGCAATTCTTGTCATTGCAGTGTGTTTTGTTCAAGCCTTGTATGCAGGCCTTTCCATCATCTCATTCCTTGCACTAAAGCAGGGCATGAGCCACTACACCTTTGTGGTGTATAGGATGGCCATTGCAACTGCCTTGGCAATTCCATTGGCATGGTATATAGAGAGACATTCTAGGCCTACAATGACCATCAAGGTCATGGCAAAGATCATGCTGCTAAGCATGTTTGAGTGAGTATTTTTTTTCTTCATTGCAACAATTTTTTCTTTTGTTTCAGTGAGCATGCTTCTAATCCTCTGTTTTTGATACTTGGCAGCCCTGTAATGGACCAAAACTTATACTATGTGGGAATGAAGAACTCCAATGCCACATTCACATCGGCCATGTGCAACATGCTTCCGGTGTTTGCGTTTTTCATGGCCTGGGTTTTCAGGTATATTCACACACACACACACACACACACACACACACACACACAGACACACTCAATCTCACTCAGACTCTTACTCTCGAATTGTTTTCCTAATGCAGGCTGGAGAATGTGGACTGCAGACACCCGAGAGGATTGACCAAGGTTGTAGGAACCTTGGTTACTGTGGTAGGAGCAATTCTCCTTACCATGGTCAAGGGGCCTTCCCTCAACTTGTCATGGGCAAGGGACCACGACAAAAATCATTCTTCAGCGCCCAAAGTCAAGGGTGCTCTCTTCCTAACACTAGCCTGCTTCTGCTGGTCCTGTTTCATAATCCTGCAAGTAAGTGTATGCAACTCTTAACTAATCTAAATTTATATTCGATATATATTATCAGTTATTGATACTCGCATCTGATTGACACACATGCAGGCCAATGTACTCAAGACCTACCCCTGCAAGCTCTCTCTCACGGCTTTGATTTGCTTCTGGGGTATGGTGGAAGGAGCAGTGGTGGCTGTTGTGGTTGAAAGGGGGAATTTGGAAGCATGGTCCATACACTTGGACTTGAAGTTGCTCGCAGCTGTTTATGGGGTGAGGAAAATTTGTAATGGTCTTTTACTTATGCTACATTTTATAAGATTTTACTTGAGTTTGACATAATTTGCAGGCTCTTGTATCGGGGGCTGCATATTATGTCATGGGACTGGTTGTGAAGAAGAAGGGACCAGTTTTCTACTCGGCCTTTAACCCCTTGGCCACTCTACTTGTGGCGATTTTGGGCTCATTTTTTCTGCATGAACAATTGTATACTGGGAGGTATGGATGTTTTCCCGCTCCAATGTATATGTTTTCATTACTGTATTTTACAGCAGTAATGTTTTCCCTTAACTACTTATTTACGTATATGTTTTCATTACACTTTTACTGTGGCGTTGGTTAACAGCTACTTATGTTTGTAGTCTCATCGGAGCTGTAACCATTGTGGGAGGCCTCTATCTTGTTCTTTGGGGAAAAGCAAGAGATCAGCCTCCCTCCGATTCAAAGAATGCCAATGTGGAAGAACCAACTGGAACCCCAGCAATAGACGATCGTGAAGTTTAAGTTTGGAGTTTGTCTATCAAGACAAGGCAGATTCTGCGTTATCATCTTTAATTTGATTGATTTAGTTTTTCATTAGTTTTGACTACCTAGTTGGACCATCTTGTCTTCTTCAAAGATTCTAAGTTGCTATGCAGTGATTTTAAATGAAGTTTAATATATTAATTTTACATTATTCAGATATTCAGGTAGCTTAAATACTAAATTTCATTGCTGACCTTAACTTGCAATGCACCATTATCATGAGATGACATTATCAGAATTCCAAACTTTGATTCATTCACTAACCTACCCAATGTTCTAAAAATCGGCCTAGGCGCTAGGCGGCAAGGAACCACTCCGATTTTGGCCTAGGCGTTTCCCTTAGGCGCTGGCATGGGCTTCTAGGTGGGGACTAGGCAGACTAGGCGGGCTAGGCGGTGGTGCTAGGCGGGGACTAGGCGGGCTAGGCGGTTCTAGGCGGAGCCTAGGAGGTCATAAACCCTAATTTATTCTATATTTTGACTATTTTTATATTTATAATTAATTTTTAGACTTTAAATATTGTCATTTATATTATTATATGTCATTAAAATAATTTAAAAATTATAAATAAAAAAACCGCCTAGTCCCCGCCTAGACTCCCACCTAGGCCCCTAGGCGCTAGTCCCTGGGTCACCGCCCGACTAGCGCCTAGCGTTTTTTAGAACCTTGAACCTACCAGACACTTTTGGTTTGGAAAGAACTGCCACTACAAAGATGATAAGTTAAAACAAGTATATCAAGCTAATGATGACCCTTTTTAAGCAATAGTTCTGAATCAGGAGCTAGCTCAAGTACTGAGGTCAAGCTCCGCTGAGCAAGACCAAGTGCATCACAATTGACTTGATTGCTCAATATGGCAAACTCGAAAAAACCATTTATATATCTATATGTGATTAGTGACTAAAAATTGAAATGCTCTTTTGCAAGCAAGTTATGCAATCACTATTTTTCTATAATCATTAGTTTGCATGATGAAGAAAAATCAGAAACAAAACAATGTAATGTTCTACCTAATTCCTTTATACTTTCTTTAAGAAGCCTTTTGTTCAACTAAACTCAGGTGTTGGTACCTAATTTGGGCAATTTTTCACTTCCATCCCCTATTATGCTCTTGTACTTAAAAAGTTCCAGAACGAGTACAATTTGTAATGGATTGAAGTCACTGAACTAATTTAGGTGATGCATGCATGCATTCAGATTTATAGCTTAAACAAGTGTTGGTTATGATTAAGAAAGCACTCTTACTCGAAAGGCTAAACAGCATTGCCCTGGAAATGACGGAGAATGTCATCCTTGGCCTTGATTTACTGCTCATGATCAGTCTCAAGTAAGCAGGTGTTTCATATAGTTGGAATTAGGAAATCAGATTACAGACAAAGTATAGAGATCACTAATTTAGAGAGAGCAAGAGACACCTGTCAAAAATTAGAGCAAAAGGAACAATGATAGCAGTGGCAATGCCATACGGCAGATTGCAAATGTGTGGAGGATCATCCCTTGGTTTAGAGCAAAAGCACTAATTATGGACAACCCTGCATATGCACCACAGCTAACACTAGCTTTGCCCGTCGGATCAGACTAATCAAGGTGTCCATAGACATTGCTATAATGTTTAACTCTTTCCTCTCTCAACCATGAATATAAGCAATGCAATTGATTATATACTGTCCCAGCAACTTGGTTTTCACATATCTGATCTAAACAAGTTTTCTTCAGATTCAAATACTCAGTACAGTAAATTGGGAAAGTTCATAAAAGAAAGGCACTAAAACATTCCAGCATGACATTAAAAGTAACGAAGTTGCCAATTTTTATGTTAAAAACACAAATTTGTGAACCTGTGGTTAGCCAGAAATAGTCAGCACTGACTACCCAAATAGTGGCAACGAGTTGGGGATTCATTAGTTGGGTTTATTCTAATTCAACCTCATAATATTACTCTAAAAGTTGTGGAATCTGACTAGATGAGCAATGTGATTATTGCTGCATATAACTGTGCTTATCCATATATTTGGCATGTCTGTGAGTAGAATTAGTGTTTTTTTTTTTTTTTTTTTTTTTTTCTTTTTTCTGGGTAATATTGCTACTTGCTAGCTCGATAATCAAGCCATAAAGTGGACTATAGCCTGAAAAATTGATGACAACTAGCGGTGCATGTGTTAGTTTTCAAGAGTGCAAGCAAGACCTTTCAAATATAAACCATTCACATATTTTCAATAACGAATTAATGCGAAATTCTAATAGATAGGAATCGAATAAGGGACTACTTATTCTAATATAGTTTGTTCTTGAAACACACACACTTACCACAGAGCCAGAGATCAATCAAATTTGTACAAGTACGCAACAACTTTTTATCTAATGTTTGGCTTGCATGGAACTTGTTCCTGATAACCAAGAAAGATATAGTCCAGCTTGATAGTCCAGCTTGCAGGTCATTGCATTGATCAGTACTTCAATCTCAATTACTTTGAGAATCAATGACAGATCCTAAATCAAAGTATATTGATTTTCTGATTGTTAACCATTTCATGTATCTACTTTCATACCAATATATTCTGTAAATCACACAATTAGTTCTTACCTTAGATAGCCTACAATCCTTGTATAAATCCAAGCTTTGTACTGTAAAAGAAATACAAATAGACAAAGAGATTATTCCAATCTTTTCCTCTGTTCTTTAGTTCCATATGAAAATTTCAATTACATTGTATACTTCTGGCCTCCTTCAAAATTATACAAATGACTACATCTGAGTAAACAGTAACAACATCAATGGCCAGAAAAATTAACTTGAATTGAAGTCGGTGTGTGCATTGAATGCACCGGAAACACATCGATTAACAGATATCAAAGTGCTAAGAGATTCTAGCCACTTCACGAATATCAGCTCTTAGTCTTCTCCTTTTTTTTTTTTTTTTAAGTGCAAGGATCATCATTGTCCTGTTTTAAGTACTCATCAGCTAGCTTAAAGTATTAACTATTTGTTGAAAAATTAGACCACCATTGTCCTAGCCCCTTCAGCATTTTTCATGTAATTGTGCCTGAAGAAATTTGGATTGCTTAACTATAACAAAATGATTAACCAATTTCCAGAGTTCTTAGGTGAATTTGGAGGGACCAACCAATAAGAACATGATTTCAAACATCTGTATTTAGCTTCTGAATATTGTGCAGCTTTTATAGAAAATAAAAAAATTATTTTGCATTTTGGACATTTTAGACTCTATTACAGAATATTGGTTTTATGAATCTCTGCTTTGCGCCCTGAAAATTCATTGAATCAGACTGGATAATCAAATCAGTAAGAACTTGACGCAAATATGGATAGTCAAGAACCATTAATGTTCCGTAATTTTGGTGAATCTGGCTTGAAAATGTGTGGTATTTCTTGTTGAAAGTGCAGGTAAAGACCTTTCAAATATCAAACATTCCAAAAAAAAAATATATATCAAACATTCCAATTTTGGCAATAACAATATCCCTCCTTTTCTCTTTTGGTATTATACTTTAACTCTTTAAGCCTATATTTCAATACCCAGAAGTGGAGACATTCGTTTGATTTCTTCTTAATATGCATGCATACATTAGAGCCTTGCCTGCAATTTTTGCTTGCCTGGAATTTATTCCATATTGGAAATTCAAATTCCAAGCAGAAATGACCATTCCAAATACTGCATTAGTAGAAAAATATAGAGGCGGTTACAAATTCCAAGCTGCAATGGCATAAACACTTAAAAGAACTATGAAAGCTCAAATTATAAGCTGTTATATAGGCCTCACTACTTTCATCGATTGTAAATATAACAGCAACAACATTATTTGAATCTTTATTTCTCCTAGTTTTGGTAGATCATCTCCATTTTCGCTTTGTGATTGTGATTGAGATGGAGGTTGGTCATTGGTTTTTCCCCATAAAACCATAAATAGGCCAACAATGATGATGATGGCTCCAGTAAGACTGCAAGGATCAATAGTTATTTCTGTCAGTCCCTAGTGATTCTGAAATTTCATTCCTAAATGCAGTAGGAATCTGCATACCTCCAAAGGTACATTTGCTCAGCTAAAACAAAGGAGCCCAAAATTGCAACGATTATAGTGCCTAAGGGATGAAAAGCAGAATAGAAAACAGGTCCCCTTTCCTTCACTACAATCCCTATAAGACAATAAGCAACCCCTGAGAGTATTCCCTGCATCAAATTAAAAATAAATTTTCAATCCTATTCTGGTGTTAGATTTTTTTTTTTTTTTTTTTACCGAGTATAGTCAGAGAAAACATATCCTAAATACCCTGCAAACAGCTGTTAAGAGTTTGACATCCAAGTGTATAGACCATGCTGCACTGTTTATCCATTCCATTACAAGAGCTACAACTGTTGCTTCCACCGTACTCCAGAAACATATCAAGGTTGAGAGGGAGAGCTGACAAGGGTATGACCTTAATGTATATGTCTGCGTATGTCGAAATTCAACTTCAGAAAGTTGACTTTCACTTTGAGTAAAATCATGAGAACACAAGCTAGGGAATTCTTACTTGCCAAACAATGAAAACAGACCAGGAGAGACAAGCTGCTGACATGAATAAAGCACCCTTAACAAGGTTCTTGTCGTCTGAGTGACTCTGCGATTGTTGATGAGGATGATGAGGATGTTGCTCTTTAGTCCATGGTAAACTCAAAGAAGGGCCTTTGACTACCAACTGTGATTAAAGTTCCTAAGACCTTTGCTAGGCCATGCAGACTCTTAAAGCTGACCTCCTCCAGCCTACAAGTTAAAGTCATCACCTCAAATCAAGTAGTTTTTCATTATTCAACCTCAAGTATGTGTGAGTGTGTGACCAAAAAGTTAAGAGTTACCGGAAAATCCAGGCCATTAAAAATGCAAAAGCAGGAAGAATGTTGGACATGGCAGATGAGAAAGTGGCTGTAGGGTGCTTCATTCCTATATAGTATAGCGGTTCTGGGTAAGCACAGGGCTCTATATAACTATATATAGAAGAGGATCAGAACATGCATGCACATTTAGGGTGCTAGCAGAATGTTCATGCATAAAATCTAGACTATGGCTTAACCAGACTAGACAAATTTTGATACAGAGATACTGATAATAATCCTATATAATCTTATAAGAGTTAATTTGATTAAAGTCCAAAAGCTAGACCCTATATTGATCGTAGTCCACATCAATTTTTTTGTTAATTCCGGTCCAAATCCAATGACTCAGCTGTCACCTCAGATTTATTTCCTTTTTCTATCTTGCTGACTCACCTCTCATCAATTTTTCTTTTTTACATGACTCATATGCCCTTATTGAATGTCTTTGCATATAAAAGGCAAGAATTAATAGGATTAAAATTAGCAATCTGATTAGTAATTTAATATCATATTTGATGTATATTTTTCTTAAATTATTCTTATTGATCTAGCATAAAATTATGGAATTGATATGACATTGAATAACATATTTAATGTAAATCATTCATAAAATCATTCTAATTTAATAGATGTTTTCTATAATTTAGGAATCTTTCTAAAGCAATTTTTTGATAATGCTTTTCTTCTTCAACACCAAGCTTCTATGGTTATGGTTGTTATGGCTCTTGTATGTAATGTCATGTTTTTAATGAACGTGGTTCTCCTTCTTTAACATTAAGTTTTCTATGGTCAAGGTATTTTCTTGTCGGCCCCTATACAATTATGATCATTTTGGTGTTTGATTTTTTCCCCTTCCATCCATGGATGGTAGCTCTTGTTCATTTTGATCTTCTTCTTCTTCATTTTTTCTTTTTACATTTGTTCTTATATTACTTACCTTTAACCTAGAAATGAAAACACACACACACACACACACACACACACACACACATATATATATATATATATATATGTATTGTAGGTTGACAAACCACTATTGTAACCTTGTTCTAAGGTAAACATTACGCAATTTTTGTGGTAGATGTATTAAGAGCTCAAAAATTCAGCATTTCAGTATACCTCATATATAGGTAGTTTTTCTCACCGTATGTATATATCTCAATTAATATTTATACCTACAATAGAAGAAAACTAATTCGTAAATTTATATCTCTTACTTAGGTACATATCTCAATTATAGTAATCAAAGAACATTAATTCGTAAACATATCTCTTACTTAGGTACATATCTCTTACTTATGGTATACCTACAATAGAAGAAATCTAATCTGTAAATTTGTATCTTTTACTTAGGTACATATCTCGATTATAGAAATCAAATAACATTAATCCGTAATCGTATATCTTTTACTTAGGTACGTATCTCTTACTTATAGTATACCTACACTAGAAGAAATCCTTAAATTTATATCTCTTACTTAGGTTATACGTATATTTTAGCTAGAATGTTTTGATGAACTTTTTTTTGTACCTTCCAGTTAGGTTGATTTCCCATCTTTATTTACTAATTTTGTAATACTAACTATATTTTGAATTATTTGCAGATTCATCATGAGTACAAAATTCAAATTGTAAAAAAATGAAAAAATTAATGCTTAAAAGCAATTAATTTGTTTCTATATTTAACTCAGGGAAAAATGGGCATGAAAGTATAATGACAAAAGTCAATGGACCTAAATTGATAAGAAAATTACCTATGGACTACATCCATTATGAATGAATGAAATTGGACTTATATTAAAAAACCTCATGATTTTATATTTGATTGATTTTTTGTAGACACAATTTTTGCATAGGAATTTAAAATATCAAAGGTTGAAATCATTGACTTAGGTAGTATGCTAGTAAAAATCCTCAAATTTTAAAAATAAAGAGGTCCTCTAACGGGTCTAGATGCACACACACATGCGCACACACACACACACATATGAGCATATAGCGAAAACACTTTTTCACTCTTTCATATACTAGGGGATTTCACTTGGAAAAGAAAATGTTCTATACTAATGGATTCGGGTCCATAACCATGAGTTCCAATGTATGAGATCTTGTAGCATATATATATATATATATATATATATATATATATATATATATATATAGGGAGGATCACGAGAGGTCGTCCTTAAACTCTTAAAGTAAGGATGTTTTTATTTTTAGCATGTATTTTAATAATCACACCGTTCATTCTCTAGCTACATACACACATATGAATCCTATAAAAAAATTAGCCAAATCGGAAAACGTTTACCCATTTGATTAGCACAATGTTCGTTTTAATTTTATCTAACGGATAATTTGTTTACAAATTTTTGAGTGACCAAATGATTATGGATTTTGTTGATTTTTTATATACACAATTCTTGCATAGGAATCTAAAGAATCAACTGTTGAAATCATTGAATTAGGTCGTATACTAGTGTAAAATAGTAAAAATCCTCAAATATTTAAAGTTAGGATGTCCTCTCTCTCTCTCTATATATATATATATATATATATATATATATTAGAAATTTATATAGTTCAATAACTATTCTATTGGTTCCAAATTAATAATAACAACACATCCTACTCAATTCCAAAAATTTTGGACTCGAGGACTTCAATGTTTTAACAATTTTAGAAATTTATATAGTTTGGCCAAGTTGCTGAGAACGCTCGTAAAACAAGAGTATATATCTAATGTATTGTTGTCCACAATACTAATTGTTAGAATATCTAACACGAGCATTAGTGTATACACTCCAAGTACCAACATACCCACAGTCCAAGTACTCTTGCTCACTAGTTTCTTACAACACACTCCCTAGCTAAAAATGGGTTACATGACTGCAATTCTTGTTATTGCAGTCTGTTTTGTTCAAGCCTTGTATGTAGGCCTCTTCATCATCTCAATCCTTGCATTAAGGCAGGGCATGAGCCACTACAACTTTGTGGTGTATCGTATGGCCATTGTGGCTGCCTTGGCAAGTCCATTAGGATGGTACTTAGAGAGACGTTCTAGGTCTACAATGACCATAAGGTCATGGCAAAGATCATGTTGCAAAGCATGTTTGGGTGAGTGTTTTTTTTTTCCGTTCATTGCAACAATTTATTTCCTTTGAGGCTCATGTTTCTAATCCTCTATTTTTAATACTTGGCTGCCCTATAATGGACCAAAACTTATATAGTTATACTATATATGTGGGCATGGAGAATTCCAATGCCACATTCACATCGGCCATGTCCAACATGCTTCCGTTGTTTGCATTTGTCATGTTATGTATATATTTTCATTACTCTTTTACTGTGGGGTTGGCTAAGAGCAACTCCAACAGTTTCCGTATATTTTGATTTTCCTCTATTTTAGGGAAAAATAAGTTTATTTTGCTCCAACAGATTCCCTATAACTATCTCTATTTGAGAGAAAGTGAGGAAAGAGAAAACCAAATTTCCTAAATTTATAGCAATCTCTAAAATTTTAAGAGTAACTCTAACAGCTTCCCTATAATTTATGTATAATAGGGAAGCAAAAGTCAAAGCTTTAAACAATTTTTCTTCTCCAACTCCAACAAATTCCCTATTTTACAACAATCTCCAAAATCTCCATAATTCTTCCTTAAAATTTTAGAGATTGCTGTAAATTTAGGGAATTTAATTTTCTCTTTCCTCACTTTCCCTCAAATGGGGATAGTTATAGGGAATTTGTTGGAGCAAAAGAGGCTCATTTTTCCCTAAAGTAGAACAAAAATCAAAATATGGGGAAGCTGTTGGAGTTGCTCTAATGAAAAATTATGGAGATTTTAGGGATTGTTGTAAAATAGGGAATCTGTTGGAGTTGGAGAAGAAAAAAAGGCTAAAGTTTTGACTTTTGCTTCCCTTTAATACATAAATTATAAAGAAACTGTTGGAGTTGCTCTAACTAGCTATTTATGTTTGTAGTCTCATCGGAGTTGTAACCATTATGGGAGGCCTCTATCCTGTTCTTTGGGGAAAAGCAAGAGATCAACCTCACTTAAATTCAAAGGATGCCAGTTTGGTCTACCAAACCGAACTCCAGCAATAGATGATCCCAAGTTTAAGTTTGGTGTTTGTTTAGCAACACAAGGCAAACTCTGCTTTATCAGCTTTAGATCATTTTACTTTTTCATTACTTTTGACTACCTAGTTGGACTATCTTGTTTGACTAAGTTCCTATAAGCTGTATAGCTATGCAGTGATTTTAAATGAAGTTTAATATAAGAACTTTACATTATTCATATATTCAGGTAGCCTAAATACTATATTTCATTGCTGACTTTGGTCTGAATACTAGGGCTAAAGGTCGATAGGACTAGTTGATTTAGGCATATAAAGCAGTTGTATACTTGTACATATGCCTAAATACTGTATAAATGACCCTAAAATTACTACAAATTCGTATAGTATTTAGGCATATAAAATTCAACTCCAACAAAATGGCTAAAGTCAAGTTAAATTTAAATTTTGTTAAATCCAATAGTTATATTTAGCCAACGAATCATAATATCTAAAACATGCAAAAGTTATATTCTCTCTCATCTTTTTGTCTACGTGTCAATTTATGATTTGATAAAGAAATAACTAATATTGCTAGAGCACAATTATTTAAAATATAGCTATATTTTACATTTTTAGTAATTTAACTAAAAAAATATCTTATATTGTTGGAGATGCCCACGTGGACAATTATAATGGTTGTTGGACTACGTCTCATCATTTAGCCCGCGGATGGGCCGATGGAGGCCCGCAAGCCCAATGGGTAAAAGCCCGGCCTGACCTGCGTAAAAGCCCACCTCGGCGGTTTGGTTTAGGGGTTTAAAACTCGCCCGGCCCAGTGAGTAAATTCCCGGCCCGTATGCCCCCAAATTAAATACTATATATATGCATGTGCATATTCTTCTCCAAAATTAAATACTTCAAGCTATACAAGAATCCTAATTAACTTACTTAGGTGAAAATTTATATGTAGATTAAATTATTTATTATTTAGAACTAGAGAATATAGGCCCGGCCCAGATAAACGAAGTCTTCCAGCCCAGCTCGAAAAAGCCAGCAAGGCCCGGTTTATATGGACGGGCTTGAATCTTGAAATTTTATAATAAAACCCGCCCTGGCCCGACCCGTTGACGACCCCTATGTTGGACTATATATACATTATATATATAGACACACACACACAATAACTATTAAAGTAATTCTAAATGGTAACACCATGTACTCAAGTTAACAATTTTCTGTCTTGGGTTGACATATTTTTTAAGTGAAAAATAAAAACAACTAATGTATCTACATTTGTACTTTGTATACATTCTTAAACCCATTGTAAGGATTAATTATTGACAAGAAAAATTGCTTATTTTTTAAAATTTTTACCAAGAAACATTTGTTAACGTCTTAAAAGATATTTATAAGTTTTCTATGTGAACGTATATATTAAAAAAATAAAAAATAATTCGAGAAACATTTTCACACACACCTAATGTGTGCATGAATGCTAGTATATACTATAGAGTAGATGAGTACACATGACGTGTTCCTGATGTTATTAATTATTGCCCTTGCGACTTTGTGGTGGAGTCACATATGAGAAAGTGTGTTGAAGAAAGAAATCACATATTTAAAAGTAACAGAACAAAATACAACTTATAAATAGGTGATCTACTACTAATTGCACCAAAACATCTTGTATTAAAACCCTACATACCATACTTACCGGCAAACAAAATAAATTGATGGGAGGCTTTTACAAACGATATAATATGTCCATTTTTATTATATTTTTTCATAACAGGATTTACTAACAAAAATTTTGTTTGCATTCGTATTCCTTTTTTGTTTTATTTTTGATGCGCTCAAAGCAAGCGCATAATTTAACCCTGAAAATATCGTTAGTAGTATAAGCAAATAGGGATCGTTCTATTCCGGGGATTGAGGGTACACTTGTAATTGTGAAACAAATAAAGAAAAGTATTATTTACAAAAATAAAATAAAGAATATAAATATATACAATTGTATAAACAAATAAAGAATTAAAATAATAAAGTATTATTTACAAAAATAAAATAAAGAATAAATATATACAAGTAAACACAAATAAGGGGGGAATTAGGATTCTTAAAATTAAAATTAAAATAAATAAAATAAAGAAAACGTAAAAACATATATACAAGGGTGGAACGCAAGGAACAAAGATCAAAATCAATTCCATGTAATCAAATTCGATTCAAACCCTATAATTGTTCTTCCAAGTCATGTGAAAGGAGTTGATCATGTGAAACATTCGAAAGCAAATGAATTCCCATTTTTTACTTTTCAATGCTAATTAACCTAAGCGAAAGCACCTAGATTAATCCTATTAAACATGCAATCAAACCCTAGAAAGCTAGTCAATCATGTCATGTTTAATGCATTACACATAGAGAAAGGCTATCAACTCAAGTGTACAACTTAGTATGAATAAGTTCACCTAATTGCAATCCTCTTCAATTGAATTCGATTTTTGTCCAAAACCTTTACTACTTTGATTCAAGTTTACACAAAACGAAAAGTCGATTTCATGTTCTTAAACCTAGCACCAATTACATGCAAATCCTATAAGTGTCGACCCAAATAAGATAAACATATAAAAGTTTTCTGTAAAGCAAATTTAATCGAACAAACTCACATAAGCAACTTAGAATCACAATTATAGAATTCGAAAACTTTATTTAAACATAGAAATTGGGCTTAAACTTTGCCCTAAACGTTAGGTTAACAAGAAACAAGTTCATACGAAATCAAACAAGGAAACCAAAAAGGTTACAAGGAAAAGGAACGAATTACACCGTGAGTGGAGATGGAGATGGAGAACTAGATGGTTGGATCTTGAATCTTGGAAGCAAGCCTTCAAGGTGGATGATGGAGGATATGATCTTCACGGCTCCTTCTTCTTCTTCCTCTCCTTGCTTGAAAATGCAGAACTTTGCAACTAGAAAATGGAGAAGGAAAATGGAAAGGAAATGGAGAGACAAAGAAGATGAGATGGATGAAGGAATTGGTGACTAAGGAAAATGGAGAGGAAATGGTGAGACAAGAAGATGAAATGGATGAAGGAATTGGTATAGGAAATGGTGACTAAGGAAAATGGAGAGGAAATGGTGAGACAAGGAAGATGGAATGGATGAAGGAATTGGTGATTGAGAGTGAGAGGAGAAGGTGTTTAAATAGGGAAGAAAAAGAAGAGTGAAATGATGAGATGAAGAAAAATAATGAAAGTGGAGTATGAGAATGGTTTGTAAAATATGTAAAAGATGAGGTAATGATGAAAGCAAAGCATGAAGGTGAAGAAATGTGGAAGTGATGATGATCTTTTAGGGTAGAAAAATTGTATCCAAGGAAAAAGAAATGCTTTCTTCATATGGGTGGGAAACATGAATATGTGGTGTTGAGTTGTTTTCAGGTCAGTTTCTTCCCCTTTATTCCTTCAATTATTTCTCCATCAAAACTTCAGAATGAGCCTTCGACTTCTTCATAAAAAATGTTCCACTATGAGTGTATATCATCCTCACAAATTTTCAGAGCTTTATTCCATGTGGTTGGGCCGGAAATGCTGCTGGACCTCTTACAGGTCCAGTTTTCCGGTTTTGCTTCTGTAGAAAATTGGGCTGATTGTTTGAAGGCCTTCCACTCATATTTTTCTCTGGCACTCTTCATAAGAAATGATCCTTTGGGTGTCTAGAATGGATCTGGAAGGTTTCAGCTCATTTGAAGTTCATTTGGTCAGGCGGCCGCTCCTTCTTCCTTGCTTGGCTCTGATTCTCCTAGCCGGAGTAAGAAAATATTTAAGGTTGACTTTTTAGTGCATTTTCATTCTTCTCCATCATTTCTAGGTAATTATGGACCTAACGCTCATTTCACCTTCATTTACTCCAATGTACCTAAAAATAGAAATTGAATTAAAATCGATTCAGTTAAGGAATTAACTAAGCAAAATGTGAGGAATTAACTATTAAAATATCACATTAAAATGCTCCTATCAAATTCCCCCACACTTAGCTTTTGCTAGTCCCTTAGCAAAACAAAACAAAAAAAATCCAAAACAGAACAAAGACTTGACAAAAGACAAGTAAATGACTCTATTGCTCCTAAGAGACAACCAAACTCATGGCTTTCACGTTAAACACTTAATCAAAATCACAAAGATAATTCCATGGTTAATAAACCTGTGACATTCATATGACTAAGCAAGATATGGAGAACTTAAGTTATACAGTGAATGATAGCATGTTTCGAACAAGTCCAATCCAAACTTACAGGGCATACTCTCGATTTTTCTCTCAGAAATGGCTATGCTTAAAAGCTTCACACTCAAGTATATGCAAGAGAACAAATTGTAAGGCAACAAACAGCTTGCATATTTCATCAATAAACACATTTTGTGAAGAATTTTTAAAGACCTCATGAAATGACTAAGTGCACAAATGGACCTAAACCATAAGCTCGACTGCGTAACTGACTCCACTAACCAAAGATTTCTCATCTCAAGGATCAAGTTAGCACTTAAAACAGGTTGTAATGGGGCTAAGCTAGGGTTTTCGAAATGAAGATTAAGGATACAAAAAAAATCCTAAGGACCTAGCAGAGCATATATGGACCACCTTATGTCATCATTTTTGTAGACCAAATATCATTGTTTTGGGCCAAACCTTCACTCTAACCAACATGAGAATGGACAAAGGCATAATTTTCAACTTTGAGCCTTCTACAAATTTGCAAGTCCAAAACCATACTTCAACATTTTCCCAAGAGTTTTCTTTTCAATTTTTCTTCTCTTTTGCCGCTTTTCCTTCTTTTTTTTTTTTTTTTTTTTCAAGGCAAATTTTTTTTTTTTTTCTTGGATTTTTCCCACCCCACACTTGTCTTTCATCGTCACCCCTACATATTATGTCATGCTCTACTAAGTCCTTAAGACAAGGGTAGAGATATCCTGTACTAAGCTCATGGTAGGGTAGTGAGGGTGATGAAATAAAGGTTTTCAACGTAGGCTCAAAGGGGTTCATTCTAAGGAGTCCCACGACGGGCACAATTGGGGACACATGCTTGTTTGGCTTTGGTGGTTACCCTAATGCCTTCTATCCTATCCAGGATCAGTGCATATTATGGCATACAAGTTTTGACAGTCACAACAGTCGAGTTCTAGTATTCTCTAGTCCATTAAAATCTATGGCACATGATCATTGGATTTTCAAAGAATGATGAGGTTTTGCAAATACAGCCACGAAATTCTGGAATTATCAATTAAGCACTCGAAAAGAAAGTATTTTAGCTCAATAGCTCACTTCGGGTCAAATGAATTAGACTTAATCCTAGCATGCTTAATGAACCAAGTTACAATCCTATCTCAAATCTTCATACAAGCATCACAATGTCGATTAACCACAGAATTCAATTAAGTCCTATTTTGATTGTGAAAACCTTCAGCCATGAATTCAGAGACATGTTCATCCTAGACGTTAGGAGCATCCTAAGACTCAAACAAACAAAATCACTCTAAAACCAACATTTTTTTTTTTTTACAATTTAATTTAATTTCAACACTTAGGTACGGGAACAGGGAGTCTCGATGTGCAATGGGACTGAAACAGCTACCCTTTTTCAAGACTATGTTTAATCCAATATACCTTAGTGTATCACAACATTTTCTTTTGTTAAACACATTTTTTTTTCTTTATATACTAACTACTAAAAACACAACAAAGCAATAATCCGTCCCCCATACTTAATTCATGCATTGTCCTCAATGTATAAACAAATATAAATCATGCAAAGCATAAATCAAGCATAGAAGAGAAAATGAACACAACAAAACCTAAAACAACTTAAAATTCATGAAAATAAAATAGAAGGAAGAGTTCAAGAAAGCAAATCTGCGTTTGATGGCTCCTCCACAGATACAGTTGAAATGGGTTGCCTCCCATGCAGCGCTTAATGTTTAAAGTCTTTCAGCCTAGACTTGTACCTCCATTTACTCCTTTGGAGGAGCGGTATGCGGGCGAGTGGCAGCCCTTTTGCCGGTTTCAGCTTCCTGAGGAGGGTCCTCATGGTGTGATGTAGTAGCGTCCTTGCGAGGAAACCCAGGAGGATAACTCTGCAAGTTATTGACTTCCTGAGCAAGCTTGTTTATTGCAGTGTGACAGCGGATCAAAGAGCAGTTCATCTCAGAGATGTAATCGATCATGCAATTGACTCTCCAATCTGTCACCATAATACCATCGCGGAGAGAGGAGCGCAAATCATCAATCAAATCCGACAAGCTTTCCAGGGTGGCCACAGGCAGAGGAGCACGAGCAGCTGGTGAGGAAGAAGACTCTCCGGGATGCAGTCTGGGAGAGCGACGAGGCAGAGGAGGGGGACTGCGGGTACGCTCACGGATAGGACGATGGTCCCATGGACGAGTAAGCCCAGCTCTAGTGGCCGCTTGACGACCTTCTTCTTCCAAAGAGAGAACACGGCGTTGATTGACGCCCCTGCGAGGGGTAACCCTGGTTCGAGCCATGAGGAAGTAGAAGGAATTTGAAACTGCACGCTTAGACAAACCTTAGTAAAATCTGGAGGAGACAAAAAAGGATGTATATGTAAAGCACAAAATAGGGTAGAAATCTCAACAGGCACACGGTTTTAACAAAGCTTCTCCGGGAAGGAGAAGAGTTATGATAGTTCACGGCCCAAGAAACTCCCCCACGTGAAAATATTCCTTTCTTTTCCTGGATTTATGGCATGCTTTCGGCTATAGCTTGTCTGTCACGGATCCTCGAGATTCGTCTGATTCCCCCACGCGTCCTTTCTTTTCCTTGATTCACGGCAATTAAACCTGCTTTCGGCTGTAGCTTGTCTGTCACAGCTCCTCGAGATTCGTTTGGTTCCCCCACGTGTCCTCCACGCGCCAACAGCTTTTCCGTGTTTTCGGGTGACTTTAATCCAACGCGTAGATTTAATCTCAGAGATCGTCGATCCAACGGTGGAGATCTGCTCACTCGTTCTATAAATAGGTGCATTCTGAGCGACTGTTCACTCCAAAAGAAAATTCTTCCGAGTTCCAGCCTTTCTCTCTCAACCCTTCAGCCTTTCTTTCGAAACTCAAATCCTTTCTTCATCAACATGGAACCACGAACTCTGCAACTAATGGAGCAACAGACCCAGCAACAAATCGAGGATGGAGGAAACAACCAAGCAGCCTGGACTAATAACCGGTGGGCTCCCACACCGCCTCAACTAAGAATCCTCAAGGGCCTTTACTATGATAAGGGTTTTAAGTACCCAACTCCAGAGCAGATTCAAGAGATCTGCCTTCATCTGAAACAGTATGGGCAGATCGAGGACAAAAACGTCTTCTTTTGGTTCCAGAACCTCAAGGCTCGTGAGAGGCAGAAGTTGAAGGAATTTCGGAACGTTCCGGTTGGTGGATCTCTCGATCTCAATTTTGGATCCACTAGTTCTACTGATGATGGTAGATCCATTGATCTAAACTTTGGGTCACGTGTCGGCTATGGTGTTGACCCATATTCCTCCTCACCCTTCAACACTAATACCAGTACTACCTCCTTTGGCACAACAGGAGGACAATCTTTCATGGAACAACGAGGAGGAGATCACCAGGAGATTGAAACCCTTCCACTATTCCCCATGCATGGTGAGGACATCTTTGGCAACATGAAGACTACTTCTGAGGGAGGTAGCGGCTATGGCGGTGACTCTCGCATTTCCCTTGAGCTCAGCCTCAACTCCTACGGAAATGCAGACATAGCTTAGTATAGAGTATTTTTATTATTATTATATATATTTTTTTAATTTTTTTTTTTGTAAATAGCTGAATTTAATAAGACTGAATAAATGAAGTTTTTATTTTATTTTTTTTTTTTTATATAAAGGACTCAAAAAATAAAAGACAAATATAAATATATATAGGACTCAAAATGAAAGACAAAAATATTTATAGGACTCAAAATTGAAAGACAATTATATTTATAGGACTCAAAATGAAAGACAATTATATAAATCTCTTCCCCCACACTTAAATATTGCATTATCTTCAATGTAATCAATTAAAAGCATGCAATGAAATAAGTAAGCATAGATAGAAGACATTTACGAAAACAAATCCTAAAATAAAAACAATAGAGAAAAATTGAAAAATAAAAAGAAATAGGGAAAGAGAAAGCAAATCTGATTATATTCTGAATTGGGTTGCCTCCCAAGTAGCGCTTGTATTTTACGTCTTGCAGCCAGACGGTACCTACATTAAATAAAGTTAGTAACTATAATTAACAAAGAAATACAAAATACAAAATAAAAACAAGTATAACTATTAATTACAAACTACAAGTATAATTAACAAGTATATTGTACATAAGATACAAGTTAAGTACACAAGTGAGTATAAAACGTGAAAAGTATTTTTACAAGTTTAAAGTGTGAAACAACAAAATAATTTACACGTATAGAGTATTCACAAGTATTTCTTTTATTATAAACATTATTGATATCGAATCAAATTCCAAGCGGTAAATCAAGTGGACGTGCGGCCCAAGTATAGTCGCCTAGACACAAACTCCCTTTCAAATCGTTTGGGCAACCTTACTGAAATGGCCAGGTGGGGGAGGACGAACACGAGAGGAAAAATCCATTTTGGCATGAGCTACTCCCACATAGTGGTTTAGGCCCATTTGCAAGCACTTCTGGATTCAAAAACCCGTCATGAACGTTGTCCCCTTCCTAGACACCATTCCACATAGGCTATACTTACTAAGATGAAAAAGTTCATAAGTGTGAAGACAGTTCAACAAGTGTTAATAAAGGCCGCCCTCAACCTTAAGGGACCTGAGCTAAGTACCAATAAGGGGTTTAGGCCAATATTAACAAAAGAGACTTCACCTATTCCTCTCAATTTACAACCTACAATTAAAATTCGTGTTCAATAATATAAATAATATTTAAACTAAGTTTTAAACAATTTCTATACAACAAATATATACAATAAATGACACAATTTAGCAAGTGATTTTTCAATCCCCGGCAACGGCGCCAAAAATTGATGTCGCTCAAAGCAAGCGCATAATTTAACCCTGAAAATATCGTTAGTAGTATAAGCAAATAGGGATCGTTCTATTCCGGGGATTGAGGGTACACTTGTAATTGTGAAACAAATAAAGAAAAGTATTATTTACAAAAATAAAATAAAGAATATAAATATATACAATTGTATAAACAAATAAAGAATTAAAATAATAAAGTATTATTTACAAAAATAAAATAAAGAATAAATATATACAAGTAAACACAAATAAGGGGGAATTAGGATTCTTAAAATTAAAATTAAAATAAATAAAATAAAGAAAACGTAAAAACATATATACAAGGGTGGAACGCAAGGAACAAAGATCAAAATCAATTCCATGTAATCAAATTCGATTCAAACCCTATAATTGTTCTTCCAAGTCATGTGAAAGGAGTTGATCATGTGAAACATTCGAAAGCAAATGAATTCCCATTTTTTACTTTTCAATGCTAATTAACCTAAGCGAAAGCACCTAGATTAATCCTATTAAACATGCAATCAAACCCTAGAAAGCTAGTCAATCATGTCATGTTTAATGCATTACACATAGAGAAAGGCTATCAACTCAAGTGTACAACTTAGTATGAATAAGTTCACCTAATTGCAATCCTCTTCAATTGAATTCGATTTTTGTCCAAAACCTTTACTACTTTGATTCAAGTTTACACAAAACGAAAAGTCGATTTCATGTTCTTAAACCTAGCACCAATTACATGCAAATCCTATAAGTGTCGACCCAAATAAGATAAACATATAAAAGTTTTCTGTAAAGCAAATTTAATCGAACAAACTCACATAAGCAACTTAGAATCACAATTATAGAATTCGAAAACTTTATTTAAACATAGAAATTGGGCTTAAACTTTGCCCTAAACGTTAGGTTAACAAGAAACAAGTTCATACGAAATCAAACAAGGAAACCAAAAAGGTTACAAGGAAAAGGAACGAATTACACCGTGAGTGGAGATGGAGATGGAGAACTAGATGGTTGGATCTTGAATCTTGGAAGCAAGCCTTCAAGGTGGATGATGGAGGATATGATCTTCACGGCTCCTTCTTCTTCTTCCTCTCCTTGCTTGAAAATGCAGAACTTTGCAACTAGAAAATGGAGAAGGAAAATGGAAAGGAAATGGAGAGACAAAGAAGATGAGATGGATGAAGGAATTGGTGACTAAGGAAAATGGAGAGGAAATGGTGAGACAAGAAGATGAAATGGATGAAGGAATTGGTATAGGAAATGGTGACTAAGGAAAATGGAGAGGAAATGGTGAGACAAGGAAGATGGAATGGATGAAGGAATTGGTGATTGAGAGTGAGAGGAGAAGGTGTTTAAATAGGGAAGAAAAAGAAGAGTGAAATGATGAGATGAAGAAAAATAATGAAAGTGGAGTATGAGAATGGTTTGTAAAATATGTAAAAGATGAGGTAATGATGAAAGCAAAGCATGAAGGTGAAGAAATGTGGAAGTGATGATGATCTTTTAGGGTAGAAAAATTGTATCCAAGGAAAAAGAAATGCTTTCTTCATATGGGTGGGAAACATGAATATGTGGTGTTGAGTTGTTTTCAGGTCAGTTTCTTCCCCTTTATTCCTTCAATTATTTCTCCATCAAAACTTCAGAATGAGCCTTCGACTTCTTCATAAAAAATGTTCCACTATGAGTGTATATCATCCTCACAAATTTTCAGAGCTTTATTCCATGTGGTTGGGCCGGAAATGCTGCTGGACCTCTTACAGGTCCAGTTTTCCGGTTTTGCTTCTGTAGAAAATTGGGCTGATTGTTTGAAGGCCTTCCACTCATATTTTTCTCTGGCACTCTTCATAAGAAATGATCCTTTGGGTGTCTAGAATGGATCTGGAAGGTTTCAGCTCATTTGAAGTTCATTTGGTCAGGCGGCCGCTCCTTCTTCCTTGCTTGGCTCTGATTCTCCTAGCCGGAGTAAGAAAATATTTAAGGTTGACTTTTTAGTGCATTTTCATTCTTCTCCATCATTTCTAGGTAATTATGGACCTAACGCTCATTTCACCTTCATTTACTCCAATGTACCTAAAAATAGAAATTGAATTAAAATCGATTCAGTTAAGGAATTAACTAAGCAAAATGTGAGGAATTAACTATTAAAATATCACATTAAAATGCTCCTATCAATTTTCTTATAAAAGGTTTTGCCAACGAAACATTCTAAAAGATGTGTTTTTTTTTTTTAAATCTAATTTTCTTATGGGAGGTTCTTCCTGAAGATTAATTCGTCGGCAACTCATGTCTGTTGAAGGATATCGACATAATGTGTGCCTCTACAAACTAGGGTTTAGAGTTGTAATAGGAATGTGTTATAGGTATTCAATTGTAATCAGATTCTATTACCTTTTTGGGTACCTTGTAACTCCCTATTTAAAGGGCTCATATTATCAATAATAAACACAATTCCATTCTCCTACAACACATTATCAGCACGAGCCCTAACCCTAGCTTTTGAAAAAAAAAAACTTTTCTCTCTGCCTCACAACACCAGCCGGTCGAACCAGTCGCACCTCCCTACTACCCAGCAACGATCTGCCGCAAGCCTCACCACAGTTACTGCCCAGCAGCCCTCCGCATAGCCCGCGCACCAGCCCAACACTGCAGCCTACCGTCCTACAGCCTCTGCACACCGCAGCAGCCCACCTGCCAGCCCCCTCTGCACACTGCAGCCCTCCTGCCGCTCCCTGCTCCCAAGCCGCCAGCAGCCTAGGCCGCGAACAACCCAGCACTAGCACCTCCGATCCCAGCAGCCTCCCTCCCACCGGCGAACTGCAGCAACCTCCCTCCCACCTACTTAACAGTTGATCGCTGCAGGAGGAAGAACAAAGGAAAGAAGGAAGAAGAAGACCGAAGGAAAAGAAAGAAAAAAAAGAAAAAAGAGAAGGAACTAGGCCCAAGAAAAAAGAAAAGAAGAGGGGACCCGGCCGGCCCAGAAAAAAAAAAAAAAGAGAAAGAAAGAAGAAAAAAAAGGAGAAAGAAATAAGAAAAAAAAAAGGAAAGCCCAAAGAACAGACGACCCAGAAAGAAAAAAAAACACCCCTGCTCCAACACGCGCGTGTCCTCAAGCCAAGAACCATCACGTAAGTTTTTGTGAATTAAGGTTGTTGTTTTTATGTATTTTACATTCTTTTATTTTCTGCAAATATTGGAATATATGTTGCCAAATGGTTTTTAGTATTTAACAAAGCGGAATTGTGGGGATTCACGCTTAACGAACTAAGAGTGTTCGTATGAATTAAGAGTGTTCATAATTAAACGAACTGAGAGCGTTCGTATGAACTAAGAGTGTTCATAATGCTTGGACTAAGAGCGTCCAGTAGCATCAAATTGTGACCATATTAAAACATCATCGTTTGGTCTAATCCAAAAGAGATTCTTGGAAATTGATTTCTTGGTAGCATAGCTCGGAAATTTTATTGTTTTTAGTTTTCGTGGAAGTTTAACTCCGAAACTAATATATCTTCTCTTCTTATTTTTAGGATGTCGAATGAACCTATACTCGACTTTCCCATGCTTGACTCAACAGGCTCGGATTACCACAGTTGGGTAACCGATGTTGAGAACCATCTCACTTCAAAGGGAATATTACCCATGATCCAAGCACCTAACTCGGATCTTGTGTTCGTGCGAACACCTACAAAGCATGCTCAAGCAGTTATCTTGATGCGACGCCATATGGACAAGGCACTCAGATTGGAGTATATGTCGATTAAGAAAGCAAGAGAGCTATGGGTAGCGCTAGAAGAGCGCTTTGGCAATGTCCAAGATTCCCTCCTCCCTGACTTGAAGGTTCAATGGAACAACCTGCGCTTTGCTGATTTCAAGTCTGTTGCTGAATATAATTCAGAAGCTCTTCGCATACAGTCCATGTTGAGGTTTTGTGGACAATCTGTCACAGAGCAAGAGCTAATTGAGAAAACTCTTTCCACTTTCCCCGTTTCAGCCATTGTGGTATCAAAGCAATACCATACTGAAGTCAATGCTGGACGGATCACGAGGTTTCATCAGCTTATCAATGTTATATCTGTAGCAGAGAAACATGATAACATACTCCTGAGGAATTATAATTCAAGGCCCATTGAAACTAAGAGCGTTCATGAGGCGAATTATAATGCACCCAAAGGAGGGCGCAAGGAGCGGTACCCTAAGAATGGGGGACATGAGGGACGTATGGGCCCATATAACCTCCCTAACCAGGAAGGAAACCGCAAGTTTGATGTGGATACACGTGGTGGTAATGCCACACATAAGAGAGGGGGTCGTGGTATCCCTAGCCGTAATGGTGGCGCCATGGGTCGTGGTGGTGGCACCAACCCTCCTAGGAAATGCCCGCAACGTGCACCTCAATTAAAGGGAGGCAACCACAATGATGAGTGTCATCGATGTGGATCAATTGAGCATTGGTTCAAGAAATGCAAGGCAAGCGAAGAACTAGCTGAAAGATACAGGGCATATAGGGACCTGAGAGAGCAAGAAGTGTACCTTGCAGAAGAAGAAGAAGATGGTGGAGATGTCAATCTCACCATAGAGGACTTCAAAGCTGAAGATAAAGTGCACAAGGATGCAGCAGACTTTAATTAGATTAGTCCTTTTATTTTACCAAGAACTTTTGTAATGGCAATTTGCCTTAGTCAATAAATGACAATTGTATTAACTCTTTCTTATGTGGCGGACCCAATAAAATGTGATGTCTAGGAAAGTCGTTGAGATTATTGGTACTTAAGAGAGCCTCGCTCCACCAACATCTCTCTCTACTTTCCTGGTCATATTTGATTGGAGTTACCAAACGGATAGAGTGACTACAATGTGTCTTACTTTGATTTTATTTTGGATTAGATTTTGGAAACTTTGATGTAATCATTGGCTATTAATAAAGTGTCAATTCTTTTACTTAATATCTTGGACATACCTTAATTCGAAATTTATTATATAAGAGCCAATGGTTTTCATGTGGAAACACATTATGAGAATGGAAAGAGTCCCTTTGCATGACCTCTAATGACTACGGACATAAACGAGTATTAGAGAAACTTATGTGTCGCTCTAGTGGGTTGTATGCAACCACTATTTGAGTTATTGAATCCAACTATGTCATGAGAGACGACTCATGGAATTTTGACACATATAGGCTTTGACATGATGATCCGTGTATTAAAGACTTTACACAGACATCCATTTTCAGAACGAAGAAAAGTAAGAACTAAGAATTGGTTCGAGGAGCTGCACATGCACCTCATGGAGCCATGATTGTGCAAAGACAGGTCATACATGGCCGGCGTCGCCTACCCCCTGCTGCAAATACATGGCATTGACGCCATAAACTCCTCTCTCTACTTCTCAAGTCTATTATGACATTATGGCTTAACCAAAACCTTCATTGGTTGATTATAAAGCCCATGTTTCGTTCTGTAAAGCCTGTTATTTAGGATTTAGACCATCCTATGCAAAGGAGATTGAGGAAATAATTCCATTCTTACAAAGAATCTAAGGGAATTCTATGGCTTTGATCAACCAACTTGCGGACCATATAGATGTTTTATGGTGTTGGTTGATACGCAAACACGCTGGTCACGTGTTGTGCCATTATCCACTCGTAATACTGCTTATACTACACTCCTAGCACATAACATATGGCTATGGGCTCACTACCCAGATCATCCCATTTAGTCAATTTGACTTGATAATGCTAGAGAGTTTACATCGACAATTTTCGATGACTATTACATATCATTGGGTATTGATATCAAGTATCATATTCCCATGTAATGCGCACCAATATTTCCGCTTGGGTTATGCAATATCGCATGCAGCTATGCTAATTCATCTACGACTCATAGCAGCCACTCAACTTTTATTTGCGTTACAGCTAGTGACTGTGTTCGAGTCTAATATCTCGTTTTTATGCATATTTGAGTGTGCGGTTCATGTGCCAATTACGCCGCCACAGCACATCAACATGAGTCATTGCAACGAATTCATATATATATTTGTTGGACATGAGTCTCCAACTATAATTCCGCTATGTAGAACCCTATTTCGCTGGATTTGCGAATTGTCACTTTGATGAGATAGTATCGTTAGGGGGAGATTAGAACGTCAATGTTCAACAGGAACGACATGAATTGTCGTGGTCAGTCCCCACTCTGTCTCATCTTGATCCCCTAAAAGTGACGAGATCACATATACCTGCTGCAAACATGCATGCAAGGATTGATGTCCCCACAAGAAGACATGGTGCCACCCAGAGAAGATGGGTATGGCAACACCACCATGGATGGTGGTATGGTGACGCCACAAAGGTGGCATAATGGCATCCTAGGCCATGGGTTCCGCTAGAGAGAGTAGGACACCCATAGGTTCGATGGATTCTCGCCCTAAGAAGAGAGTGAGTTTGGCACAACTTGATCCATTGATCATTGATACTCAAAATCCGTCTCATGAGCATATTTTGGATTGTGGTTATGTCCAATAGACATCGTTGGGGGACGCCTCAATGTTAGAACCAATCCTGAGAATATAGATATCTCTACGAACTACACTAGTGTACTGTGTACATGAGGACGTGGAGTTGTTGAGACCAATGACATCGAACCTTACTCCATTGAAGAATGCCAACGTAGAGAAAATTGGCCTAAATAGAAAGATGCGATCCAGGTTGAATTGGATTCACTAACGAAGAGGAAGGATTTCGGGCCTGAACCTCCTAACATAAAACCTATTGACATTAATAGGTCTTCGTTAGATAGTGTGATGAGAAAAAGAAATGGTAATCTCGCCTTATGGCGCAAGGTTTCTCACAACGCCCTGGAATCGACTACGAGAAGACATATTCTCTTGTAATGGATGTCATTGCACTCCACTACCTTGTCAGTTTGGTAGTTTCCAAATAACTGAACATGCAGCTTACGAATGTGGTCACTACTTATCTCTATGGGGATCTAGATACGGAATATAATGAAGGTTCTTGTGGACTTCATTTACCTAAGTCAAGTGGCTCTAGACCACGGAGCGTATTTGCAACGAGGTTGAAATGCTCACTAAAATGACTACTTGATTGGGAAGAGATATGATGAACTATGCCCATGCGTTTCCATGACAAGTTCCGGATTTGCAATCTTCGCGGTTTATGTTGATAAACATAATTGGAAGTTTGGAACCCTTGAGAGTTAAGGGAAACCGCTGAACACCTGAAATCCGAGTTTGAGAGGAAGGACCTTGGGAGAACACGGTTTTGTCTAGATTCAAAACTTGTATACCGTGTCAATAGATGCTTAGGCATTTTGATAAAGTCAAAAATGCACTCCCATGGTCATCTGTAGTCTTGGCCCTAAAAGGGATCCGTTTCGTTCCAGGGATGATGACGAAGACGTGTTAATAACGGAAGTTCTTACTTATGTACAATAGATGCATTATTGTACTTAGCACAATACAAGACCGGACACCTAAATTATTATGAACTTGTTGGCTAGACATAGCCCCACGCCAACGCAACGCCATTAGATTGGTATAAAGACAATCTTTCGATATTTGAGAGGTACGATTGATATGGGCTTGTTCTATCCCTATAGAGAAAAGAGATGACGGAAGTGTGGGATCAGACCCCACAAGGCAAAATGCCACCTTCCGTGCTCCTCCTCCCCTCCATCAAAATGACAACAAGCACTTCTAAATACTGAAGTGAACCAAATCCGATAAGAGGATAATGTAGCGGACTTATTTACTAAGTCGTTACCAAAATCCACCTTCGAGAAACATGTGAAGAGCATCGGATTGAGAAAGTTATCCGAACTCCCATGATTGTAGCAATCAAGGGGAGATATTGACATCAGGGGGAGGCATGATGTCTATATGTTCGATCTCGAAGAGTGAAGGACGTGTTGTGCTCTTTTTGTCCTTTGACCAGGGTTATTTTTGTCCCACAGGGTTTTTGTTACCTGGCAAGGTTTTTAACGAGGCAACAATCAAAGCGTCATCACCAAGTTTGAGCGGCACAAGAGGGAGTGTTGAAGGATATCGACATAATGTGTGCCTCTACAAACTAGGGTTTAGAGTTGTAATAGGAATGTGTTCTAGGTATTCAATTGTAATCAGATTCTATTACCTTTTTAGGTACCTTGTAACTCCTTATTTAAAGGGCTCATATTATCAATAATAAACACAATTCCATTCTCCTACAACAATGTCCTTTTTATGAGAGTCTTTAGTGCTTTAGCAACAATTTTTTTTTTTTAATTTTATAGGAAGCTATCTCGACAAATTATTGGTTGGAAACTGTGTATTTTTTGGGAGGATCTTGTTGACGATTACACGAGGAACTCAACCAAAAAACTTGGATTTAAATCAAGAAAGTTTGTACAGTGTAAACAGCAGCTAACAACTAGAATCCAAGACTATGGCCGAAGCTCTAGGAATTAAGCCATTTCAAGGTTGAGGCCGTGGCCGTGATACTTTCAACCACACCCATCAAGCTACTGCTAGGGAGAGCTCAGCAAGGGAATTGCCTATAGTCCTATGGAAGTGTATGTACATATAGAGTTCCTAGTCTCAGTCTTATACTAATATAGAGTTCCTTGACCATGAGCACTAGCTAGAATTCATTCTACACACTTTACTTCTGCAAATTTTTTCGGTGTTTGCCTGGGCATAGAGTATCGGAATCAACAATCATAGTATTCAAATTGTAGCCTTATGTTAATGCGGTCATTGTAATTGCATTAATATAAATGGCAAGGACCGCCAGCAGAAACTAGCTACTGTAATGATCAAACAGATCGAGCAACCTTAAAGGTCCTACTTAACTTTCAATCTCGAGCACCACCACAAAGTCACAGAGTTTAATTTTCATAATTACGCTCACTACAGGCCTTGAAGACTGTAAAAGCAAGAAAAATATTGCAGAGATGACAAAGTGAACAATCAAGTGGACAAGTGATCACCTTGTGTGGGTTTAATTAATGATGATTAAGATTCTTCTTACTCAAAAAAGGCTGAGCAACATTGTTTTGGCATCAATGATTTGAAAATGATGACTGGTGGGAGTATAAAAACCAGATCAGACACACATTCTTACATATTAAGATGATAGGCTCTGAACTAGAACTGCAGGTTTTAAGTAGAAAATGCCTGAGAATATGAATGTGCAATCCTAATTCATAATCCGGCAACATAACATGCTAGAGTGACTAGCAAAATACCATTACTCTACAAAGAACTAAAGAGACTGAAGTAAACGTCCCATAAATTAAAAGTCCTTAACATGACATAAAAACTATTAGATCGTTAGTAATGTGACCGCTCTGTGTATGATCACTAGTCCGATCGAGCATTAGGCTTTCTTGCTCGCCCTGCTTCGCTTATTAGATAGTTGCTAAGTAGACTGTCTGTATCCATTGTAGATCATCTGTATACATTCAAAAACCACAATTTTTCACTCAAGACCACTCTTTTTCCACGAGTGTCTTGATTAATGTCTAACTTAAAAAGAATCTAGATTGACTGTGCCTTTTGTTAAAATGGGAAATCCAATTGTATCAAGTTATCTACCACTCAAATTTGCAATAACAATTTCCTTTCTCTGTTTTGTTGTAATGATCAGATGTAGTACTTAATAGGTAGAAATTGTTATTGCGCGCTTCTCAAAATACAACAACTCAACTTATCTAACATAGGTTGCATAGAACTCCTTACATAGTGAAAACTCAAATGCTTCCACAAGTTATACTACCAGCCATGGCCACAAAGTTTTAATCGCAAGTCAGTAACTCAGTATACATACTCTCATTCAATGAGTTTTTGTTAAACTGTTGTAGCTACTTTATCTTCAGCTGCTTCTGAATCTGGTTGTGGAAGAAGATCCTTACTTTTACCCCAGAGGACCATATACAGGCCAATTATTATAACCATTGCTCCCATTACCCTGCGTACAAAATCAAAAGCAATATCTCTGTTACTCCTTTGAACTAATAACTCAAAGATATTCCAAATACTGCAATTAGTAAGATTTAAAGAGAGATGCAAACCTTCCCAAGTACAGTATTTCGGACAAGGTGATGGAGCTCAAAATGGCTGCAATGACCATGCATAGGGGATTAAATGCAGTCACAAAAACAGGTCCTCTTTCCTTCATTACCATCCCCTGAATATAATAAGTCACTCCAGAACATATTACTCCCTGCAATACCAAAACAAATCCAGTCCTTAAATACAATTGCATGTGATATACATAGCCCTTAAATACTGCAACTCATAACCAGAAAACTTGCATAGAAATTAAGAACTTCTTACACCGTAAACAGCAGCTAACAACTTAGAATCCAAGTGTATGGCCCAAGCTGCAGGGTTATGCCACTCAAAAGCTAGAGCTGCCACGGTACCTTCCAACGCACCCATCAAACATATCCAAGCTGTAAGGGAGAGCTCAGCAGGGTATACTTTTAGAGTAATTGCCTACAAAAACATCGATTAGTGCTTCAGTCATTACAAGATCAATTAAGTCTCTAAAAGATATATACAGAGGAAGGACATATACAAGTACACATATAAAAAAGATTGGGCCGGGGTGTTAAGTACTTGAAGAATGAAGAAACTAGCCCAGCAGAAACATCCAGCTGCAATCATGAGAGCACCCTTTATGGGATCTTGGCTATCTGTGGAACTTGTAGTTTGATGATGGCTACTGCTTCTTGTCCATGGAAGAGTCAACATGGGTCCATTGACCAGAGTCATAAGCATAGCTCCTCCCACAGTCACTACGGTCCCCAATATCTTTGCCTGGCTGTGAAGTCTTCTAATATCAACCTTCTCAAGCCTACAAAAAGTAAACCAGTACTCGAATTGAGTCACTAATTCCACACATTTGTAGAATATATAGTAAGAATAAATGAATGAATAGAGATCAATACCTGAAAATCCAAGCCATTATGAATGCAAAGGCAGGAAGAACATTGCACATGGCCATTGTAAATGTTGCTGTTGTCAGCTTCATCCCAGTATAGAATAAGTTCCCGTCGATTACAGGCCTGATAGTAATCAGAAAGACAACTTGATTAGTACTTAATAAACCAAAAAAAAGGAAATAGCAATATAAACAGAAGCTTACTCTAATAGGCCGAGTAACACAATCTTGACAAAGACTGAAAGGCTCATCTTTGGCCTTATTTTCCTGCATGATCATTGTCTCATTGGATTAGTGTTTCCTTCTTATCATCTCAACAGGTCAAATGCGAAGTAAAAAATAATAAGACATAAAAAGAGAAATTAAGGAGGGAGAGAAGAAATAATGATTATATGTATATACCTATCAAAGAAAAGGGCAAAAGGAGTTATAAAAACAAAGGCAACAGCATGCCTATAGACAACTAATACATGTTGGCTCATCCCTTGGTTTAGAGCAAATTTTGTAATTATGGACATTCCTGCTAACCCAAATTGCATCAGAATCACAGCCACAAATGGCTTTGCTTGAGTGAGCATCCGAGAAACTGACTCCTTAGGCATACTTAACTATTGTTCTAATTACTCTATAACACTTGCTTAGTTTCACTGTTTAGATATATCTGGATATTGTGAAAAGATATCTAGCTACTGATGATGTGAAAAATGAATGAGGACCTGTGCGCACTACTTATAGGCATAGTAAGCTTGTAAAGTAAGTAGCAATCTTAGATATTCTAGGGACTCCACTAGCCACTAAGTAAGTGAAGAGCCAGCTGAAATTCCAATCCACAAAGAAAGAACCCATTGCACCAAATGAAGCATCAAAACCGGAAAGTATTTTTCCGGATCAATATAAACTATTATGAGCTAATATGATTCACATCTGACTAGAAGTAAAGTCACTGCACAAAGACAATATGTCAATTTTCCAAATGGTAGCTTGAATTCCATTACATCATGTGTGTGTGTGTGTACATATATGAAGAAAAAAAGAGTTTCAGTAAATTAAAGGAGAAGGAAAACTTTTGTTTTTTGTATTTTTCGTATTTTACTTTGACAACTTCTGTTTTGTTCATGCACAATTTTGTTATGCACATTAAGGAGCTAAGTAATCATTGAATAAAACTAAATGGATCATCCTTTCCATGGTCCATTTTGGGAAAGATAAGTAACCCAAGGGAAACAATTACTTTCATTTAGAAACAAAGGAGATTTTTCAATACACATGTATAGATTGCAAAATCTTATATTTGCTTTTAGTAGTAGTCCTTTAGATATATTTATGTACGAGTTCTTTATTCAATTATAGTTATTGCTTCCTTTTATGTGTAGGACCATTCTAAATAACTTCAGGAACAAAACAGAAGTAGTCGGAGTTAGATCATACGCATGCGTGTAGAGAATATTACTTCGTCACGAAATTGAGCAGAATCTGTCAATCAAACTCTCATTATCAATTTGCGAAGATGGAAGAAGGAATCCCATGACCATATTAACAGATGGTATCAAATATGCTCTGATTCTAAGCAGGCCGGGTACATACATCATCCACACACTACATGTTCTAGGTAGACTCGTGTATCACAGGGTAACCAAATGCAGCAATTCATCGCCTCAAATTTTACGTGAATGTATATACATAATCAGAAGTCTTATATTATAGTTTTTCAAACTCTCAAAATCTCAAAATATGGAGGATATAGCCAGTAGAAATGTATTAGTTGACTGAGATAATGGGATTTTGAGTTCAATTATTTAAAAAGGAGAAATTCCACCGATTGCAAACAGTTAGACCTTGTCCAAGGAATTAGTGGCTCTAGATTAAAGTAGCGAAGGGTAATTAATTAACAAATTTTTTTTTAAAAGGGAACTATTTTTTCTTATGTTTATGCTAATTGCTAATTAATTATCTAAAAATGCCGTCCATGTCAGCCTTCCACGGTCGAATTTTTCGTGTTCGTTTGGATCACTATATAATTCAGTATGTAGGGTACCGAACTAATTGTCAGTTATTAGGAATGGTACATGAACCAATGTCTCATTGCACACAGTTAAGTTATATTGGAAATTCTCGAGTGCGTTTCAATTATCGTGCTTTATAAAATTAGCTAATCCATGTCATGCTGCATATTAGATCTTGCTCTAATTTGATTAGCTTACTTTTAAATTTTAATTAATTCCTAATTGAGAAACTAATCTAGTTTCTGAAGCAAACCTTGCATGGTTTTGATAGCTCACAGTTTACGAATCTGGCTAATTGAGATTTATGGAAAACACCTGGAAGTACATTCATCTTTGTCGGATTAGGAAACCCTTAAAGGTTGCTTTTGCCGGTTTGCCCTATATATTGTATATGCGATTCTTGCTATGGAGTCTTAGCCTTCTTCCCGGGATAAATATTTAAGTTGAAGCAACTGTTTAACAAGGTAGTGAACTAGTGCACGTAGTCTGCATCTAATTTAATTTAATTTGATACCTGAATTCTTTGCCAACTCCACTAGCTAGTAGTTGCCGGTTAAGAATGCAAGTACTGCTCTATGTCTTATCGATACAGTTTTTCTGAGTCGTGCTTGCCATTATTATAACCTTCAAAATTAGAGGGTTATCAACGTATAAAACGCATGGCGTACAATATTGACACGGCCAAATAGATGCTTAATTTACTAATGAAGAGTTTCTAATGCAGGGCTTATATATGATTGTATTTTACTAATTAATATGATTGTAACCTGGGGAGCGACGCCGCCTCCAGAATCCAGATCACCACACCGAAGGGACGGCAGGCACGATGGCTTGGAGCGGTTGTGAAAGAGAGAGCAGCCACCGAAGCCGCACAGTGCATGTTGTTGTTTTCCATGATTATTTTATTTGAACTTTTCTTAATTTTAACATTTGAAGTTAAAGACAACATCAAATTCAAGCTCGACCACAACACAATCAAGATAATGCAAGAGGAGCATATATCTAGGAAAAAAATATCAATCAAGCCGAGTCAAATTTGCGCTTAAAAAAGCATAAGATGTGAAAAAAAAAAAAGAGCAGAAGAAATGGATACTTATTGTAGAGAATTTGATAATTGTATTATATTCATCTCACCATGAGGTTTATATAGGATTACATCATGTATACAAAATGCAATATATAATAGCTATACATCCTTCCACACTCCCCCTTGTGCCGCTCAAACTCGGTGATGACGTTTTGATCGTTGTCTCACTAAAAACCTTGTCAGGTAACAAAAACCCTGTGAGACAAAAATAACCCTGGTCGAAGGGCAAAAAGAGCACAACACGTCCTTCACTCTTCGAGATCTAACATGTAGACATCATACCTCCCCTTGATGCATGTCAAGGTCTCCCCCTAATTTCTACAATTATGGGAATTCGGATAACTTTCTTAATCCGATGCTCTTCACATGTTTCTAGAAGGTGGATTTAGGTAACGACTTAGTAAACAAGTCCGCTACATTATCCTCTGAACGGATTTGATTCACTTCAATATTTAGAAGTGTTTGTTGTTGCTGATTGTAAAAGAACTTAGGCGATATATGCTTGGTATTGTCGCCCTTGATGAAACCTAACTTCATTTGCTCAATACAAGCTGCATTATCTTCATAAATGCATGTAGGTTCATCTGTGGTAGACTTCAAACCACAAGTTCCTCGAATGTGTCTAATTACAGACCTTAACCATATGCATTCTCGCACGGCTTCATGTAGAGCGATAATCTCTGTATGATTTGAGGAAGTAGCAACAAGGGTCTGCTTTGTAGACATCCAAGATATCGCAGTGCTTCGCATGGTAAAGACATAACCCGTTTGGGAGTGACCTTTGTGAGGGTCAGAGAGATATCCTGTATCAGCAAAACCCATCAAGACATCGTTGTCATTTTGATAAAAAGGAGGAGGAGCACAGAAGGTGGCGTTTTGCCTTGTGGAGTCTGATCCCACACTTCAGTTATTTCTTTTCTCTCTGTAGGGATAGAACAAGCCCATATCAATCGTACCTCTCAAGTATCGGAAGATTGTCTTTATGCCAATCCAATGGCGGCGTGTTGGCACAGAACTGTGTTGAGCTAATAAGTTCATTGCTAATGAGATGTCTGGTGTTGTGCATTGAGCTAAGTACAATAATGCGCATATTGCACTTAGATAGGGCATTTCAGCCTCTAATAAGTCTTCGTCCTCATCCCTTGGATGAAACGGATCTTTTTCAGGTTCAAGACTACGATCGATCATGGGAGTACTCACAGGCTTTGCTTTATCTTCATTAAAGCACCTTAATAATTTTTGAGTATATGCTGACTGATGGATCATAATCCCATCACTACAATGCTCGAGTTCTTGTCCAAGGCAAAACCGTGTTTTCCCAAGATCTTTCATCTCAAATTCGGATTTCAAGTACTTAGCAATTTCTTTTAGCTCATCTAGAGTTCCAATTAGGTTCATGTCATCGACATAAACTACTACAATTGCAAATCCGGAACTTGTCATCTTTATAAACACGCATGGGCATATTTCATTGTTGACATATCCTTTCCCAATCAAGTAGTCACTTAAATGGTTATACATCCGTCCGGATTGTTTCAATCCATATAGTGAGCGTCTCAATCTTATTGAAAAAGCGCTCCGTGGTTTAAAGCCATTTGACTTGGGTAATTGAAGTCTATCTAGAACGTTCATATATATCTCTGAATCTAGATCCCCATAGAGATATGCTGTAACCACATCCATAAGCTGCATGTCAAGTTTTTCGGAAACTACCAAACTGACAAGGTAGCGGAACATTATAACGTCCATTACAGGAGAATATGTCTCTTCGTAGTCGATTCCAGGGCGTTGTGAGAAACCTTGCGCCACAAGGCGGACTTTGTATCTAACAACCTCATTTTTCTCATTATGCTTTCTAACAAAGACCCATTTATGGCCAACAGGCTTTATACTTAGGGGTGTCAGCGTTATAGGCCCAAATACCTGTCTCTTTGTTAGTGAATCCAATTCAACTTGGATCGCATCTTTCCATTTAGGCCAGTCTGCTCTTCGTTGACATTCCTCAACGGAGCGAGGTTCGATATCATCGTGTTCTATAATTCCTTGAGCAATGGAATATGCAAACACATCATCAAGGATAATAGAATCTCAATTCAACTTCTCATGTACACTAGTGTAATTCATGGAGATCTCCCTATTCCCTGAAATTGGTTCTAACATTGGAGAGTCCACCAATGATGTCTCTTGGACATAACCATAATCCGAAATATCTTCATGAGACGGATTATTTATGTCGATGATTAATGGATCTTTCTGTGCCAAACTCGCTTTCTTTCTCGGGCGAGAATCCATCTAACCTTTGGGCCTCCCACGTTTCCTTGCTAGGAGCCCGGCCTGAGCCACATTGCCATCACTATTAGTGGTGGAGGCTCCATGCCCAATACCCCTAGGGGTGGCGCCATGTCCATGATTTTTAGGGACATCAATCCTTGCAGGCACGTTTGCAGCAGGTATATGTGATCTTGTTACTTTAGAGATATCAGAAAACGCATCAGGCATAGAGTCTGCTACGTTCCGAAGAACAAGAATTCTCTACACTTCAATTTCAGACTGTACGGTTCGGGGATCAAGATGAGACAAAGTGGGGACAGACCACGACAATTCATGTCGTTCCTGTTGAACATTATTGTTCCTATCTCCCCCTAACGACTGGAAGACTGTCTCATCAAAGTGACAATCCGCAATTCTAGCGGTAAATAGATCGCCTGTCAAGGGTTCTAAGTAGCGGATAATGGTTGGAGAGTCATAACCAACATAAATGCCTAATCGTCTTTGAGGACCCATTTTGGTGCGCTGTGGCGACGCAATTGGCACATAAACTGTATACCCAAATATGCATAAGTGTGAGACATCAGGCTCATATCCAGTAACCATCTGGGACTCAGAAAAGGGTTGAGTGGCAGTAGGCCTCAGAAGAATGAGCACAGCTGCATGCAATATTGCATAGCTCCAAGCAGAAACAGGGAGATTGGTGCGCATAACCAATGCTCTAGCGACCATTTGAAGTCTTTTAATGGCAGCTTCTGCCAGACCATTTTGGGTGTGAACATGAGGAACAGGGTGTTCAACCTCAATCCCAATGGACATGCAATATTCATCAAACATTTTTGATGTAAACTCTCCAGCATTGTCAAGACGAATTAACTTAATGGGATGATCAGGGTGGTGAGCCCTTAATTTAATGATTTGTGCTAGGAGTTTAGCAAATGCAGCATTTCTTGTGGACAATAGCATGACATGTGACCATCATGTCGATGCATCAACCAACACCATAAAATATCTAAATGGTTCGCAAGTTGGTTGAATATGTCCACAAATATCACCTTGGATTCTTTGTAAGAATGGAATATTTTCTTTAGTGTTCTTTGCATAGGATGGTCTAGATCCTAATTTCGCTAAAGAGCAGGCTTTGTAAAATGAAAGATGGGCTTTAGAAGCAACCAGGGAAGTATCCGATTGAGCCACGAAGTCACAATTGACTTTAGAAGTAAAAAAAGGAACCAAGGAGGTATTGGTGGCGTCAATACCACTTTTGGGCCACAGGGGGTACGCGGCGCCTGCCCTACCTTGGATTGAATTTTGGTTATGATTTCTTTTCATTTTGAAAAATGGATGTCCGTGTGAAGTCTTTAATATACAGATCATCATATCACCACCTGGGTGTCCCAAACGGTCATGCCAAAGCCTATATGTGTCAGAATCCCATAAGTCATCTCTCATGACATGGTTGGATTCAATAATTCGAATAGTGGTTGCATACAACCCACTAGATAGACACATAAGTTTCTCTAATACTCGTTTATGTCTGTAGTCATTAGAGGTGATGCAAAGGAACTCTTGTCCATTCTCACAATGTGTTTCGACATGAAAACCATTGGCTCTTATATGTTTAAAACTCAATAGGGTCCTTCCAGCCCTACGCGCATATAAAGCTTTGGTGACATTAATACTTGTGCCATTTGGCAACATAAATTGAGCTGGTCCTCGACCATGAATCAATTGTGATGGTCCAGCCATCGTAGTCACAGAAGGTCGACTAGGCGTCATCCATAGAAATAGTTGCCTATGTCGCAATATAGTATGTGTGGTGCCACTATCAACAAGACATTCCAACTCTCCAGGAAACATACTGAAAAATAATAAAGTTCGGAATTAAAACATGTCCATGACATCGAATAATAATATGATACTTTATTAATAAAGATAGCCAATGATTACATCAAAGGTCCTAAAAAGTCTAATCCAAAATAAAATCAAACTAAGACATATTGTAGTCACTCTATCCATTTGGTAACTCCAATCAAATATGACCAGGAAAGTAGAGAGAGATATTAGTAGAGCGAGGCTCTCTTAAGTACTATTAATCTCAATGACTTTCCTAGACATCATATTTCATTGGGTGCACCACATAAGAAAGAGTTTAATACAATTGTCATTTATTGACTAAGGCATATTGCCATTACAAAAATTCTTGGAAAATAAAAGGACTATTCTAATCAAAGTCTGCAGCATCCTTGTGCACTTCATCTTCAGCTTTGAAGTCCTCTATGGTGAGATTAACATCTCCACCATCTTCTTCTTCTTCTTCTAGAAGGTACACTTCTTGCTCCCTCAGGTCCCTGTATGCCCTGTATCTTAAAGCTAGTTGCTCGCTTGCCTTGCATTGCTTGAACCAATGCTCACTTGATCCACATCGATGACACATGTCATTGTGGTTGCCTCCCTTTAATTGAGGTGCAAGTTGTGCATGTTGTTGGCGTTCCCTAGGAGGGTTGGCGCCACCACCACGACCCATGACACCTCCACCACGAGCCATGGTGCCACCAACACGACCAGGGATACCACGACCACCTCTCCCACTTGTGGCATTGCCACCAAGTGTATTTGCACCAAACCTGTGGTTTCCTTCCTTGTTAGGGCGGTTATATGGACCCATACATCCCTCATATCCCTTATTCTTAGGGTTCCGCTCCTTGCGCCATCTTTTGGGGGCATTATAATTCACCTCATGAACGCTCTTAGTTCCAATGGGTCTTGAATTATGACTTCGTTCATAAACTCTTCGCAAGCGTACGAATCGTTGTCAAGTAAGGGAAGTAATTGGACCTTAGTTTATCGTACCTCGGGGATTAGGTGTTGGACCTAACCAAGATAATTGGCGGTAGGATACTAAAAGCACACAAGAAAAAATAAAAAGTAAAATAAGACTATAAACAATCAAGGCACCAAGCCTTGGCAATGCTCGGCTTAGCTCACACCAAGCCTATTCAAAGCCACTAACTTGTAGCCTCAAGATGGGAATACACAAATGAGTTGATGGATTTAATGTTTTAGAGTGGATTTGAACTTAACAAAAAGTAATAAAATGTAAAGCGATTAATAAAAATGCAAGGAAATTAAACTAGAAAAGTGTGAACAATATAATGGGAATGTCGGGTGCTATGGAGGTTCCTTCACCCAAATCTCATGTGTCGGAAACTAATCTAATGTAGATGCAAATTTCCTACTTTGGCGGTAGTTGTATCCAAGGCGGTTCAAGGCTCAAGGACCGAAATTCCCTTTCATGGTATTCCTACTCCGGTTCAAAGGTCGTAGGAACTCACTTGGCATGAATTAGAGCCGGTTCAAGGGTCTCTAATTCACATCAAGAGGCCTAAATATTGAAGAATTAGACTACAAAGCGACCCGCCCGCGCATTCACGCAACGGGTGTAAATCACCATGCTTATAACCCCTCGAATACGAAATTGAAGGTTTCTAGCTTAGGAATTAGAGGGGGTCAAGCCTCTACCTCCATCCTAGACATGCTCAAAATACACACCCTAGAGTTGACATGCATTTTAACCCAACAAAAATAGATATAAGCATCCATCATATGAAAATTGCATCATTACATTAAAATAAACATATTTTACACAAGATTTGGACTAGGGCACACAACCCTAGCCCCCAACAACAAAACTACTCACTACCCATCATTAAACAAACATCAATATACATAATTTAAAGAGGAACAAAGTGAAGAGAAGTAGGAGTAACAAGAACAAGTCACAAATTACTATAAAGCAATTATGGCTAGCCTTGAATTATGGCTCCCCACTTTTACCCAAATTTGATTTGATGAAGATTTTGATGCTTGGGCTTCCCTTTGAATCTTGTGAAATTGATGATAATTAGTGGTGGAGTAGTAAAGAAATTATAGAAAATGGGTTGGTGGTGATGAGTTTTGGTGGGAAGAAGAAGAGATGAATATGGGGTGGTTGGTTTGGTGTTAGAAAAAAAAACGGGATGGGTGCGGCCACTGTTGGTTTTCTAGGGTTCTCTTATGCGTGAGAATAGGATGAATATATATAGTCCGACGTGGGTGGCTGTTTTGTGGTCAAGAGGAAAGATCATGAGTAAGGATACGTGGCTGCTGGAGATGAGAGGAAAAGGAAAATTGAATCAATTGATAATGGAACACGTGCTGCACCTTTCATCTGATGGCAATAATTCAATTAACCAAATGGTTAACCGAGAAGGGGGTCACACGTGCTACATAATGAGCAAATGCATTGCTAACAATTTATATAATTAACTAATCAATCAGAGATTGATTAATCAATTAGCCTCTATTCTCTTTTTTTTTTCCTTTTTCTTTTCTTTGTTAGTGTTGACCACACTTGACCGCTACGATAATTTCGTCATTTTGTAGAAAACTCTTAGTTGCTCCAATTTCCCACCATTTTCTCTTGTTTCCGCAATTCCGCTTATTTCCTACACAATAAATAAAAATAAATTAATTACATAATAATTGGCTTGAGGACTAACTTATTTCTAGTTTTTTTAGATATAATTACACGCATATAAATGCGTATAATCATATTATAATTCCTCACGAGTATGTTATCATGTTTCTCAGCTACAGATATGAGATTGATAAGTTGATGAAACCTTGTGATCTGTCCAGCATTGAATTCAGTGCGGTATTGCATTGATACCACAATTGCTAAAACGGGGCAGGTGGAGAGAGTTTTCTCAATTAGCTCTTGCTCTGTGACAGGTTGTCTACAAAACCTCAACATGGACTGTAGGCGAAGAGCTTCTAAATTATATTAAGCAACAGACTTGAAATCAGCAAAGCGCAGATTGTTCCATTGAACCTTCAAGTCAGGGAGGAGGGAATCTTGGATCCTTGATCGACATATACTTCAATCTGAGTGCCTTGTCCATATGGCGTCGCATCAAGATAACTGCTTGAGCATGCGTTGTAGGTGTTCGCACGAACACACGATCCGGGTTAGGTGCCTGGATTATGGGTAATATTCCCTTTGAAGTGAGGTAGTTCTCAACATCGGTTGCCCAACTGTGGTAATCCGAGCCTATTGAGTCAAGCATGCATGGGAAAGTCGAGTCTAGGTTCATTCGACATCCTGAAAATAAGAAGAGAAGATATATTAGTTTCGGAGCTAAACTTCCACGAAAACTAAAATAATAAGATTTCCGAGCTATGCTACGTACCAAGAAAACAATTTCCAAGAATCTCTTTTGGATTAGATCAAACAATAATGTTTTAATATGGTCACAATTTGATGCTTACGGATGCTCTTAGTCTGAGTATTATGAACACTCTTAGTTCGTTATGCGTGAATCCCCACAATTCCGCTTTATTAAATAATCGAACTCATGTTTGTATATGGAAAATCCTGCAGAAAATAAAGGAATTTAAAAGACAAGAAAGCAGGAACTTTAATATTTAAAACTTGGGCTAAATACTGATTATTACCCTGTAGTTTGGGTCCAAAATCAATTCAGTCCCTGAACTTCTAATTTCATCAAGAACACCCCTGCACTTTCAATTTTGATTTAATAGGTCCAATTTGTTAGTCTTACAACAATTGAGTCATTTAACTTCTTGACGTGACTCATATATGGTCTATGTTTTATGATGTGGGGTTGAGGTGGCCTGCATAGTCAATTTTGGAGGGAGTCCCACTATTAGAAATCTATCAAATGAATAGTTTTTTCAACAAATAATTTAACTATAACTTGAACCCATAACAGAATATTAACGAATTGGACCTATTAGATCAAAATTGAAAGTACAGGGGTATTTTTGATGAAATTAGAAGTTCAGGGACTGAATTGGTTTTAGTCCTAAACCACAGGGTAGTAACCAGTATTTAGCCCTTAAAACTTACTTGTTGAAATTAGGAGCAGATTCACTTCTGAACAGCTCCCACTTTGAATGGTGTATAGATCTCAAAACGACTCCAATAGGGCTGAAATTTGGAGGTCAGATAGAAGAGGCAGAGACGAACAACTTTGATGAAGAATGGATTTTGATCTGAGGTCCAGATCAAGAAGTTTCGGGGAATGAAAACAAGCTGATCTGCACAGGAATTAGCGTGCTGCTGTGCTGCAGGGGGCAGCAGGCGTGCGACTATGCTGCAGGGACAGTAGAAGGCACACGGATGCTTAAGGGCTGCAGGAGCATCGCACGGTATGGCTAGTAAGGGCTAGGACCTTGCGGCAGTTTTTTGTGAAAGAAATTTCGGGTGTTAGGCTTTTTTTCCGGCTAGGGCTTGGGTTAGAGTATAGTGCTGATAACGTGTTGTAGAGAATTGGAAAAATGTATTGTATTCATCTCACTATGAGGTTTATATAGGGTTACATCATGTATACAAAAGGCAATACATAATAGCTATACTAATCAATCGCACATTACAAGTATGTCAATCGCATGCATTGCGAGTCTGTCAATCGCATATATTACGAGTCTGTCAATCGCATACATTAAGCAATACCTATTGCATGAATAGTCATTATCATTCACAACAAGAGCTATTTTCTCCCATCTTGCTTAGAAAGGAAGTGTGAAGTCGGTTGAGCAGCAAGGCATATAAAAATTGAAAAAGAACAGCTGGTGGTAGCTTGGCTTTACACAGCTCTCTGTAAATTACATGTCTAGGGTCCAGAGTACAGGGGTTTCATAATTTAATTTTGGGACCTAGGGCAAAGGCTTAGCTTGATTAATGTACAGACAATGATAGAACAAATAAGAAGAGCACAAAGCCACAGAGATATACGAAGGAATTCAAAACATAAGTAGTCAAGTCGGCAAGAATAAAAAAAGTCAAGAAACTCAATACCCAGAATCACAGCAGCAACTCCAATTCTCCAAATCAAACTATCCCATGCAGCAGCAAGCCAGCAACCACCAGCAAGTCAGTCACTAACCTTCATCGAAACGCACAAATAAAAATTTAGAGTACATTCATGTGATTTCCCCAAATAGGCAAGAATTAAAGATAAAGATAAGAGTATCTGTACCTGTGAAGTTGGGATCCCTAAATCGGACTTCAACTAATCAAGCAGTGCTAGTCACTTACCTACTGAGTAGTGAGCTGCTGTGGGAGTATGTGACCTACAGATAATTTTTTTTCTTTGGGCTAGATGGGCTGAAGGTATATATATATATATACACACACACACACACACACACACACACACACACACACACACACACACACACACACATATACTTAGGGGTTTTTGGCCCAAAAATATTGTTTAAGCTGCAGCCCATAGAGCCTACCACTTGCTTCCGCCACTGGGGGAGTCTTAGCTAAATACATAATTAAACATCTTAATGCACCTTGAGAGCATATGTGATGTTGGTCCGAGACCAATAAACCAAAAGAAAATGAATCCACAAATTTTATGAAAACACTGATTATGTTGAAGAGCAAAGATCTCACATTAGGAAAGTGACAAATAAAATATAACTTATAAGTGGGTGAATCACACTCAATTGTACCGAGACCTTTTGTGATTAAAAGCAAACACTTAACGGGTAGTTAAGTTGGGACAATATCGGTACAATGGTGGGCCACAAGATACGTTTGTCGCTGTTTAACATGGTATCAGAGCGGATTATCACACTGTGCATGCCTCGCGGCCACACGAACTCCATGTCACCCAATATAAGTTTTCCACGTGTATGGCTTGAAAATTCGCCACACTTGCGGGAATGTGTTAAGAATATACAGATCCCACATGAGAAAAATGGGACTTTGCCTATAGGTTTATAAGGGTTTGGGCCACTCCATCCATTGCCAATTGGTTTTAGATGTGAACCCCAGATTACTTTATCATTTTTTTTAACAGAAGAATCACTGGCAAAAGCAGTGAAGCAGCCTGTAGAGGAGCTGTGACACATTCTGACCCGTTCCACTTAAGTTACAAACAACAAGAGTATACAGCAAATGGTGGAGAATAGCACAATAAGGATGTGACATACATCATATACTAAAAAAAAAAAGCATATACAAACCTGTATAAAATGTGAACTTACGCCTTCATGGTAACCACGAAAATTTTCACCTAAGATAATGAAAAGAAAAAGGGAAAAAAATGTATCTGATATCTGTAACCTGACAAGGGCAGTTATGCCCTCATTAGTAAACCGATCCAATTACTTCTTCCTATTCTTGCCGTGATTAACCCTCACAATACTTCTATTAGACTTATCAGCGGCACCCAATGAGAAGCTATTGGAGGTCAAACCTAGGCTATATTGAAATGGTGCAGGGTTTTGCAAGTTGGCTAAACTATTGGAACCCTGAAATGGTGGAGGGTTCTGTGAGTTGGATTGGTTTGGTTGGCTCTGAAACTGGAAGCCATTGGAGGAACCTCCAAATACAAAGGGGGCTTGTGGGGTTGACACAGGCTGCTGGCCAAACACTAGGAATGTTGGTGTAAACTGCGTGGTTGAGGAAGGCTGTTGACCAAAGACTGCAACTGTAGGCGGAGGTGCAGCCATGCTGTCTTCCATATTCATTTGATCATTATTACCCGAGGGAGCTGTAGGGAAGCCAAATATAGAGTTGGAGTTACCAAATGCAGGCTGTGATGGGGTAGTAGTAGTTGTAGATGATGTAAAGGGGAACATGCCGGTTGATGATGCACCATTGGACAATCCAAACACCGATGCGTTGTTGGTACTTGGAGAAGAAACTGTGGATGCTCCAAACAAAGTAGGCAAACTGTTGGACGTAGGAGCAGAAGCGGAGGGCATTCCAAATATTGTGGCTGCACTGTTAGAAGTAGTAGCAGAAATCAAGGATGCTCCAAATGAAGTAGATGTAGTGTTGGTTGCAGCAGAGGCTGAGGATGTATCGAATTGAAACGCATGTGAGAAAGATGTAGAGTTTAATGTGGAAGCAAATTTAGAAGATATAGCAGGTTTCCACCCGCTACTGAATATAGTACTTGTAGCATTACTGGAGCTGCTAGGGTTGGCTTCAGAAGAGGGGGTAGAAGAACCGAGTGCACAGCTCCCAGAAGAGAAAGTTGTATTTCCTGCAAAATTAAATACAGAAATGAAAGCTGTATTTCCTGCAAAATTAAATACCGAACCGAAAGCTGATGAACCAGGTTTAATCATTTAAGAATTCCAAGGAAGAACTTCTTGGCGTTACTGCAAGTTGAAGCAGTTGAGGGTTCAAATTTGAAGCACAATCCAGGTACCATGTTAAACAGCGACCAGCGTGGTTGAGACCCACTATTGTACTAATGCTGTCTCAACTTAACCACTAGTTAGGTGTTGGGTTTTCATCACAAAAAGTCTCGGTACAATTGAGTAAGAGCCACCCACTCATAAGTTATATTTTCTTTTGTCACTTTTCCAATGTGAGATCTTTTCTCTCCAACACGCCCCCTCACGTGCAACCTAACTCTAGGTCTACACGTGAAATCAATTAACAAATCTAATTCCTACATTGAAAAATGATTTTGGATGTAAACCTCATATTACTTTAACATGATATTAGACTCTCCAATTGTCATGTGCCCGAATTTCTTATATTGCCATCGGAAAATTCCGATTGAATTGTTACCATGTGTCTGATGTAGGTCTTGGATTGTTATACTAACCAAGTTGCCGATATGAGACTTGTGTCCCAATTTCCAATGTGGGAATTGGATTGTTAATTGATTTCACGTGCAGAACTAGAGTTAGGTTACACGTGAGAGGAGGCGTGTTAGAGAGCAAAGATCTCATATTAGAAAAGTGACAAATAAAATATAACTTTTAAGTGGGTGGATCACACCCAATTGTACCGATGGATTTTGTGATTAAAACTCAACACCTAACGGGTGGTTAAGTTGGGACAATATCGATACAATAGTAGGCCACATGCCACGTTTGTCGTTGTTTAACAGATTAAAGATAGCCACATAGTTATATTAGAACATTCAACTAGCACACTGCTTAAAAAGCATATTACATAAGAAAATTTTCATTCAAAGTCTAAACATTCGACTCCCATAAAAAAGTTATGAAATCGAAAAGCATGATCATTAAAACCCACCTTTATGTAGTAGTTGCTCCAAGATATCAATGCCAATCCCAGTTTTCTTCCCAAGGAAGACATTTGTGAGGATCGATTTGGACAACAAAGACTCCTTCAACAGCTCCACACCCTACCAAAGCAAAACAAATTACTAACCAATCACTAGTATCAATATATATATATATATATATATATATATATATATATATATATATATGCTCGTTCTAGAGGACCTCCTTACTTTTAGAATTTGAGGATTCTCACTATTTTACACTAGTATGTGATCTCAACCGTTGATCATTTAGGGGGGTGTATTGTATATGGAATTAGTGGAACTTTTAAAGAAATCTATGGAATTTAAAAGTCTTGGTGTATTTAATATAGACTTTTAATAGTCCATTAAAGTCTTGAGGTATTCAATTAGGATTTTTAAAAACTTCATGAATTCCACCAAAATCTAGGGGTATTCAATTAGGACTTTTAAAAATGAATAAAAGTACAGAGGTATTCAAAATATCATTCATACTTATGGAATTAGAAAATCATGGATAATCAAGGACTTTGTAGTGTTAACTATACATACCAAACTCTAATAATTTTCCAACCTCCAGACCAAAGATTTCAAAAAGTCTATCAAAGTTTCCTCTTCAAAAAAAAAAAAAAGGTTTATCAAAGTTCTTCTCTCTACGCACAGAAGAAGTTTGTCTTTCATCATCTCTCTCTTAATTTTTTGTCTTTTCTCTAATCTTTTATGATATCAACCTTTTTTGATACCCAACAAGTTCATTGTAGTTGTTGAATGTGATTTTTTTTTTCTTTTTCAATTGTGATACTTCGAACCCTAATAGCAATAAAAATGATTTATGAAACCCTAAAACTCAAATATTGTGGTCTAACCCTAAGACCTTGAACCATACTAAATTTTATTTTATTAATTAATTATTCTCATTAATTTGAATTTATATTATGGTTCAAAAAAAGGTTGAACAATTGAATTTAAATTGATTGATTATAGATCAAGACATTGACCAATATTGCTACAATATATGTTAATCGGCGAAAACAAAATTGATGAGAATAATTAACCATAAACATCAAGTGATCTATATTGTATATTTATGTTGTTGGGAGATTAGGAATGAGAACAAACTCACTAGACAGACTAACAATCATTTATTTGAGTAATTTCTATTAGAAGATATTGGAACATTGAAGAGACAACAAGTTATTATTTTGTTTTGTGTTTGGGCTGCATTTGTTTTATTTTTTTTATTTTGTTTTTTGTTTTTGTTTTTTGTTTTTGTTTTGTACATCCTAGGAAATCTGTAGAAGTCATTCATAATAAAGTATATGGAAATTATTCTACGCACCGACGGTGCAAGTGACCCAACCCTTATAAAATAATCTCAACCCTTGATATTTTTTATCAACTTTATTTTTAATAAACAAAAAATGTATTTAATGCAATCTAACCATTTATTTGTGTTGGTGCAAGTGCACGGCGGTGCTCTGAATACTCCCTCGTAAGTATATAGATTTTCATGAATCAATAAAAGTCTGTTGCTAAAATCAATGGTTTTAAGAAATCCATAACAGTCTATCAACTTTTTAAAGAGTCTGTGGACTTTTCAAAAAGTCTATCATTTAAAAAAAATCTACACAAATCCAAATACAATACACCCCCCTTAGATTCCTACGCAAGAATTGTGTCTACAAAAAATCAACAAAATTCATAATCATTTGGTTATTCAAAATTGTGTAAACAAATGTGGTGCGTTAGATAAAATTAAAATGAACATTGTGGTAATCAAATGGTTGAACTTTTTTCGATTTGGCTAAGTTTTTGTGGGATTCATATGTATGTGTGTAACTAGAGGATGAATGGTTTAGATTATTAAACTACAAGCTAAAAATAAAAACATCATTTTCAAATTTAAGGAGATCCTCTCTAGATCCTCCCTATATATACTAGATCGCCCTACACACTATGTGTGTGAAATTTTTTTTTTTTTTTTAATAGGGAGTGAGTAGTTTTTTATGGAAGTGGGTAGTTTTTTTTACAGATAGTTATCTGTTTCTCACTTTTACCATTTATTTTTCTTTTTTCTATTTTCTGTCTATTTTATAATTTGACTATGTTACCCCTATCTATTTTATGAGTTGTAAAAAAATTTAATATTTCAAGGTAATTTTGGTACATTTTTTTATATTTTGGCTAACAAAACCTATTATCTTAATAATTAATTGTGTGTGTGTAATAGTGAATGATTTGATCAATGAATATTTAATTTTTTCTTCAATTTTGATTTTGAATCAATTCACAAAATTCTTACACAGGATATATATATATATATATATATATATATATAGAGAGAGAGAGAGAGAGAGAGAGAGAGAGAGAGAGCGACATTACCACAACTATGTCTTCACATAGAAATTTTTACCTTATCCATGGCAAGTTCAACAACCTTCTCTTCAAGAGCCTCAACATCCTTGATATTCAACCTGTTGAGCATAGTGATGCTTGAAATGGTGGACATGGGCTTCACCTCCAGATCATCCATTATCATGTATGTCACAACGCCTTTCACATATCCAGTAGCGACGGCACCAGAAGTTCCTGCCGTTGTAGTCGGCTGACCGACATAAGTAGTTTGGAGGTCCATGGTGCGTGTACACGATGGACATTCCTCGTTGGGATTTTCAGTTACGTACGGGTGGGCCTGGGTTCCGTCATAAAATGCAGGACACAAGTAGAGCACCTTTGGAGCACTTGATTCAACGTTGTTGGCCAACTTGAGGATATTAGGTCCAGTAACTAGTGCCCTGGGTTGAAGCACGATATCCTTGTTTAGTTCGGGTTGCATATATGTATCATCAAGGTTTTCAACCCTCTCATACGGTTTACCAAAGCTACCAACCATCTCACCCTTGGAGAGAAGCCTAATGACAGTACCAACAGGCAAAGAGAGAAGAGTGAAAAGAAAATCCACAAAATCCTTACCGGCTTCAGCAAAGAGAACCTTTTGATTCTTTCTATCAATCAGGAGTTTCAGGCTAACAGCACCGGAATTAGAGGTCGCCATTGATATTAACTTGGAGGAATATTAATAGGGTTGTCAAAGCAAAAGCTAACAAAAGAACAGAATTCAAAACATGGTTTTCATTTCATATCCCACAAAACAGCTTCAGCTTACAATTTAAAGTTCGTAAAAGTAGTCAAAAAAAAAAAAGTTCGTAAAAGTAGATTCCTACACTATGGATTGCGGCCAAGTGGCTAAATCCTACAAATCCTTATCTTGAAGTTGTACTATATATAGCAGTATTGCTAGGAATTGAATTTACTGACCACCGTTGTAACCAGAAAAAAAAAAAAAAATTTACCGACCACCGACACTTCGGTGATACCACCACCAGTCCACCACTTAATTAAAGCTGTCATGTCTTATAGAATATAATTAATTATAGTCAACCATAATTTAGTTATCTTATATTTCAATATTTTATTGCTTATCAATTTAACTATGTTAAGTTGTTTCGTCTTCAGCTTCACTTTCCAACACCCATCTCCAAAACTAATTCATTCACCATTCTCACCATCTTTTCTGGGCTTTTTGTTGGTTCACTTTAGAAAAATTGAAGAAAGGAAAGCAGAGGGTTTGAAAAACCAAAAACATGACTAGGTCCGTCAGTCCGTCAGTCCGTCACCAACCTGCGAAACTGACCGGCTGACTCGATCGTTTCACCAATTGCCGGCCACCGTTTCCGGTGGCTATACATCGGTCTTGACTAACTCGATCCAGTAATTAACTTCTCAACTCAGTCGAGAAAGTTTCTGTGGTATCATTAATTTGGTTTGAACCCACTAAAGAGGAATGGGAATCTCGTTGGGTTCCCTTCTTCCTCTAGTGAAAGTGAAACAAAAATTTGAAGCAGGCAATTATATTAATTCTTCACAGTTCGTTAAGATAAATTAATATAGGGATTCAAACCTTGTCAATATCCATGTCTAGAGGAACCACCCTCTCTTCAAGGTACCAACATCCTTAACGTTGAAGTAGTTGAGCACAGTTATACTTGAAATGGTGGCATGGACATAGGCTTTACTTCCAAATCATCCATTATCATGTCCGTAACAATGCCTCTCACATATATAGCCTCCAACATGGGCCATGGCTGGCCCTTTCTCCGGTAGTCGCTGGTGGAGCAACATACCTTGTCGGGTTGGACATGGGGCCCTGACCCTTCGGACAAATGGCTTTAGGGTCATCGGACACAGTTGTAGGGGTATGGTCAGCTTGACTGCTTACACCCGTAAAACTTCTTAGCACCTGATTCATTATTGGTCAACAAAGGAAGAAAAACATTATAGAACCACCAACTGGTGCCCTAGGTTTTAGAAGGACATCCTTGTTGAGATTTGGCTGCATGTACGTGTGGTTGAGATTTTCGACGTCGTAAAGTTTCCCTAAACAACCAACCATTCCATCCTCATAGAGAGGAGCCCAATGACAGTGCCAACAGGCAAAAACAGAAGAGTGAAGAGAAAATCCACAAAATCCTTGCCTGCTTCAGCAAACAAGACTTTTTTGCGCTCGATAATGAGCATTCCAACTGCCTTATTGTTTTTCCCCGTTGAATCTAAATTCAATAATAGCTTAGCACAACTGACGACCTAAACTGGACCATGTGGAATTACGCACTTGTTTTCTCTATTGGTTTTTTGCTTCGTGGACGAAGGACCCTGCTGGATTTTTAGAAGTGGGTTTTCCTGTGGCTGACTCTTGATCTGATCGAATAGAATTCGTATTACATTTTAACTCCTAGGTAATATAGGATAAGGATAGCACTCCTAGATAATATAGGATAAGGATAGCTTATCTATAAAAGTATGAGACCTGCTACCAAAACTTTCCAACCCATACAATTTAGAAAGTGTCATATTTTCTTAGAGCCTTCAACACCAAGGAGATTGGAGTCCTGATCGAGTTGGTCATTAGTTTGAACAAAACAAGATAAGAATTGAATCAAAGAAATCTGTGAAACGATCCCAATCTTTGATTTCTTCCTAGCTAGCTAGAAAGACTTTCCACAATGGAGAGAAACAACAACAACATGAAGCATGATCATAATCGGTATTATGATCATGATGAATCTCCTCCTCCAGTTGCTGTTGCTACAGTCAGTGATGATAGCAAATATTCCGAGCTTTTGGAGCTGATGGTGAAATTTGGAAAGAAGGAGATGAAAGACGTCGAAGAAGAAACTGGACGAATGATCAGTTTAATAGATTGGCTAGAAAAGTCTCACAAATTGGAGAGTTTGAGAGCAATGAGGGCTCGAGTAGTTGACCAGCTTAAGAGTAGAGTCCCTCGTCATCTTCTTAGTTTCTGGTTTTTGATAACACTCATGTACTCAGAGGACAAACAAGTTATCGCTGCAAAATATCGACAATTCATGTCTTTGAAAGTTCAGGTATCATTTCAAAAGTCCTCGAAGAGTTCAGACACTGTTGAAGTAAAAACCCTAATCTAAAGGCGGCATGGCTATAAGTTGCAAATTACGCTCACATTCAGGACTTCAAGTTTAATTTGATTCTACCCCATGTTATGGTGATTAAGGATGTTATGTGAATCACCCTTTCCCAGTTTCCGTGGCCTGCTTGCAAAAAAAAAAAAGGCTAGGAACTTGTTCTTTGTCGTATTTCTAATGTCCTAGAATCAAACTATTGTTTATTCATATTATCAAGATTGGTGAATCATAGAGGGCACTAGATGCGGTAAAGGATTTCTCTGGTTCACCCAGTGTTGCTTGTTAAACAGCGACAACCGTGGCCCGTGGCCCACCATTGTACAGATACTGTCACAACTTAACCACCCGATAGGTGTTGGGTTTTAATTACAAAAGGCCTTGGTACAATTGGATGAGATCCACCCACTTATAAGTTATTTTTATTTTTCAGTTTTCCAATGTGTGATCTTTCCTCTCCAACACGCCCCCTCACGTGCAACCTAACTCTAGGTCTGCAAGTGAAATTAATTAATCCAATTTCTACATTGGAAATTGGGACACAAGACTTGGTCAATACAATTCAATGCCCACATTGGACACTTGGTAATTTCGATGGCAATACAAGGAACCTCAATTTAGGCTCATGATACGTGCCTACGTGGAGACGCAATTGGAGAAGGACCCGCTCTGATACCATGTTAAACAACGACAAGCATGGCCTGTGGCCCACCATTGTACCGATACTGTCCCAACTTAACCACCCGATAGGTGTTGGGTTTTAATTACAAAATGCCTTAATACAATTGGGTGAGATCCACCCACTTAGAAGTTATATTTTATTTCTCACCTTTTCAATGTGAGATATTTCCTATCCAACATTGCTTGCCTCGTACGGCGGTGCCCCATTTCTGGCGCTACCCACTGGCCTCGCTGGTTGTTGGCAAAGACTGCCGAACGAGCGATGTCTGGGTTCTGGTGGAGAAGTGTGGTGGTAGATGTAGCTGCAGTGGTCTCTCTTCTCTCTTCCTCTCCTCCAGGGTGTCGACAACATTGCCTTGAATAGATGATGCTCTGACCTGGACCTTGTGGCTAGGGGTGCGACCATGGCGTCACTTTCTTGGTCGAGGTGTGTCGCCGTTTAGGTTTAGGGCTTAGGGTCAGAGTAATGCCCGAGTGGTCGGCGTTTGGTTGAGATCTGAGCAACGCATGACGGTCGGGAAGGCGGGATATGGTTTCTCGTGTGTTGGGTCTGGTTCTGGGATGCAGATGGTGCATGGTGGTGGCTTTCGGCTGGGTCTCTAGCTAGGCCTCTGGTGGTTGTTGGAGGGTGGGGTGCTGGGCTGTTGGAAGTGCAGCAAGAAGGCTGGTCTTGACCTCTGGCGGAGGCGTCTAGGCTGGCAGTGGTGGATAATGAACGGTAGGCTGGGATGGTGGGTAAGGTTAGGAGGTGATTTGGCGATGACGTCAGATGCATTACAGTCTTTGCAGACCATATATAGTTGATGTGGGAGGTTTGATTTTGCTTGTACCATTCCGGCGGCGAGCTCATGGGAGACCTGATGGTGGAGGCTTGGAGATTGTATAGTGTCGTGGCAGTTTTCTCTTGTTGTCTAGGGTTTTCGTTTTGGTTATTGGTTTTTTGGTCGGTTCTACTCGGTTACTAGCTACTTATTTGAGTTAGGATTGAGTCAAGTTGGCATGTCTTGATTGTGATGTCATCTCCGGTGACAAACCTCTTGTCGAACAATCGTTGCATGTGGTTTATACATTTTTGGACACAATGTGGAAGAGGGCACTATTTGAGACTCTATTTTCTAATAAGTCCCCACTCATTTGAGTTAGATTTGAGTCAAGTTGGCATGTCATGGTTGTGATGTCTTTTCCGGGGATGAATGGATATATTTTTAATTTACTCATCTAACAAGCCTTGCGTGTTTGTGGTTTCTTACATTTCTGGACACGATTTAGAGCATAGCACTGCCTTTAGTATGATCAAGACTATTTCACTATAACATTCTGCTTTAGTAACTCACTGTGAGACTTTCTCACTTCTTCCTTTGTTTTGCAATCCATTACTCTTCGATTTCTCTATTTAATATCTTGTTAACCCAACCAAATATCATCGTTTCTTTTCCCTTCAGTAGGGAAAAAAAAAAAAATTGGTTTTGAACCCTAGTTTGGGAAACCTCCATCCAATTAATTCCACTAAAGTTTCTGAACCTTTGTGTGTGTGTGAGAGAGAATTAAATGAATCTTGTTCGCAAGACTAAAATGGATGAAAACATCTCTAAAAAAAAAAATTAGTTGACATGAAAGAGAATCAATAAAACTTAGGTACCAAAATGATAATTTACAATATTGAGGTACCAAGTGTTGAATGACTTAACCTTGAAAAGGCCTCCGAATTTTTTGGAGCTACCTCGGTTTACGAAACCTAGGTTTCGTGTTGCTGGCGGAGGTGAAACTTTGCTCCCCAGGTCAGGCAAGGCTGCGGCGCACTCTCGTGTGCGATTACGGTGTGGAGGTGGTGCGACGTTGGGTTGGATCATGTCTGGTTCGGCGGCGGCAGATTGGTTCTGGGTTTATTCCAATCGGGTTTTGTGGGTTGGTTCTCTTCGGACATGCAGTCGATTGTGGTGGTGTTTCCGGTGTAGGGCATGGCGGCAGTCCTTGCAGGTTGAGAGGCGAGGGTTGCGGCGTAGCGTGCTTTTTTTTGGGCCGTGAACTGATCGTGTTTGGTTAGGCAGTTGGGTCTCGGAGTTGCAGACAGATTTCGGATCTGCAAGGGGATCTGTTGCAGGGTAGCAGGCAGAGCCTTCGGTGGGCTTTACTTGAGATGGGATGGCACGTTTGGAGAAGTCGGCCGCCAGAGCTACGAGGAGTCGCTGGAGTACAGACCGGCGGTGGCGGGGTGCACAGGGATGCTCCTCCTTTGTCGGCTCGGGTTTGGGCCTGGGTTCAACCTTGGGCTGATGGGGCAGGGGCTTATTCCAAATAGGCAGGAGTTGACTTGGGCTTGGGCTTACGGGCTTGGGCTCAAATCCAGGCAATCTGGACCCTAATGTATTTGAGGGTGAATTCACTTCTATGAGTCTTCTATGACGTTTCTAGTCTCTTGTTTGTACCACAATTGCGTGATTGGCAAGTGAGGGCTAGTTGAATGATTCTTTTTCGTAGGAGGTGAGGTTTTTTTCATTTTTGTATAGGCCCGCTTAAATGTGAGCGTCCCAGTGATCTTTAAAGGTTTGCTTTAGCTTAGGTAGGTTACTCCGAATTTTCTTGTCGGATTTCTTATATAAATTTTGGCAGACTTCAGCTTTTTTGCTGTCGATCTAATGAATTCAATTTCTATTTCAAAAAAAAAAAAAAAAAATGTTGAATGAATTAAAATTAGGAAATTGTTTGATATTTTTTCTCCAAAATATTTATGAACTTTCCTCTCTAAAAAAAAATTATTTCAAAAAAAAAACAATAAAAATAAAAAGGTGAAATCACCTTTTCTGTTGCATATGTGACGGTAAAAGTGGAATTTTGCTTCTGTGTTCAAAACCCGCACTTATTTTCACTCGGAAACAATAGCAAACAGAAAAAACGAGCAATGATCAAATCACACCATTAGCTTAACTTCTCTTAACTACGAGTGCGCGTTGGGTTGAACAGTCTCAGAACTTCAGAAGGCGACCAAAGTAGCAAGAAATATCAGTTCTTGAAGTAAACTTTCCTGGCTCATGATCATCATCATATTGACGGGTCTCAGAGGTACGTACTCTCCATTCCAATCATCGTTTCTCTTCTTTCTTGAAGAAGCCCAAGACCCTTTTTGTCTTTCTGTTATATCTACATTCTTCTACCCTTTGAGTTGAGTTCTGGGCTCTTCGTCGTTCTTTTCTGGGCATTTCTTGAATAAGCGTACTGTTTTCTTCGTTCCGATCATCGTTCTTCTTCTTTCTTGAAGAAGCCCAAGACCATTTTTATCTTTCTGTTATATCTACATTCTTCTCCTCTTTTCTTTGAGTTATGGGCTCTTTGTCGTTCTTTTCTGGGCATTTCTTGAATAAGCGTACCGTTTTCTCAGCGTTCTTGAACCAAAGCCCAGTGTCAGATACTCAGATATGGATAGGAGTGTTAGAATAAGAGAACGATATGAAAATAGAGAAGAATTATTGGAACTGAATTGCATTCATTGATTGAGCGTACAAAACAAACTAAGCAAAAAATCTGGAACAACTACCCATGACTAACATGAACTGACTAACAACTCCTAAGTTCATGGGATTTCCCTAAAGACTTGGTAAACAAAACAAACTCCTAGTAGACTAGGAATTTTACTTATTCAAAGCTAATTCAAAACAGAAAACACTTAATAATTGCCCCCTTAAACTGATAGTCATCAAGACATCAGTTTAACTAAGAAACTCCAGCAAGTCAATCCATGTGCACCAGTAATATCATTAGTAACTTCTTTCAAGGAACACATGCATACCAAGTAGTCCTCGCAGCCTCATAAATGTAGCAACCTTGAGAGGCTTTGTTAGGATATCAGCAATCTGATCTTCACTTTTACAATGAACCAACTCAATGATGCCATCCTTTGTCAAATCACGAAGGAAATGGTACCTTACATCAATGTGTTTGCTCCTGCCATGTAATACCGGATTCTTTGACAACTGGATGGTAGAACTATTGTCACAATAAACTGCAGTAGCTTCCACTTGAGGAACATTTATTTCTCCAAGCATTCTCCTTAACCATACTGCTTGACAGGCACATGATCCTCCGACAATGAACTCGGCTTCAGTTGTTGACAAAGAGACAACTTGCTGCTTCTTTGATGACCAAGAAACAGCCTCACTACCCATCATAAACACATAACCAGAAGTACTCCTTCTATCATTTACATCCCCAGCATAATCACTATCAGTAAACGCAACAAGTTCTGACATTTCTCCCTTCTTATAAAAGATACCAAAATCAATTGTACCTTTCAAGTAGCGTAACACCTTTTTTGCAGCAAGGATGCGTTGCTCAGTTGGATGCTCCATAAACCTGCTAATAAGGCTTACTGCAAACATTATATCAGGCCTTGTGGCTGTGAGGTATATCAGACTACCAACAATTTGTTTGAAGAACGTGCTGTCAACCTTCTTGCTTTTAGGATCGTTAGCCAACTTCGATCCTAGTTTATGATTTTTAACCAACTTCAATCCTGGTTCTGCTGGGATTGCAACAGAATTGCAGTTCTTCATCTCAAACTTCTCCAACACCTCCAGTGCGTACTTCTTTTGTGTAATGAAGATTCCAGCTGCTGATTGTACTACCTCAATGCCAAGGAAGTAATGCATCATTCCCAGGTCTGTCATATCAAACTCCTCCATCATAGACTTCTTGAAATCATGAAACATCAGCTCATCATTTCCGGTGTAGATTAGATCATCTACATACAAGCAAACAATCAAGTACTTCCTTGCAGCTCCACATTTGATGTACAAAGTATGCTCATAAGGACACTTTTTGAACCCAGGTCCAGCAAAGTAGGCATCTATACAGCTATACCAAGCTCTAGGTGCTTGTTTAAGCCCGTAAAGAGCCTTTTTCAGCTTATAGACTTTCTTCTCACTACCTTTTTGCACATAACCAGTGGGTTGATCAACATACACCTGCTCTTGCAACTCTCCATGCAAAAACGCAGATTTAACATTTAACTGAAAGATAGGCCAAGCATTTTGTGCTGCAACTGAGATCACCAACCTGATTGTGTCAAGCCTCACCACTGGAGCGAAAACTTCCCTATAATCAACACCATACTCTTGCTTGTATCCCTTTGCTACCAACCGAGCTTTGTGCTTCTCCACTTCTCCTTTTTCATTCAACTTGGTCTTAAAGACCCATTTCACTCCTATAGTCTTCTGCCCCTTTGGAAGATCAGTAAGCTCCCAAGTGTCATTTTTCTCTATTGCTCTTATCTCTGCATCCATAGCATTCTGCCATTTCTTTTCTTTGACCGCATCCTCAAAAGTTAAAGGATCACAGTCTGCAAATAAAATCAAATGAGAAAATTGATAATCATCAGAAAGTTCATCTCCACTTACATAGTCAATCATCCATGCAGGTCTCTTCCTGTTTGTTCTTTGAGATTCTGAGCTTGGAGCTGCTGCTTGAGCTTCATGTATTGGCTGCTCATTTGTCATGTCTTCGGTAGGAGAGATTTGCAGCTGCACTCCTACTGTAGGAGGGATTTGTTGCTGCACTCTTAATTGTTCTTCATCAAAGCTCACAGGTACTTGCTTTCGTTGGGTGCTCTTGTCTGCCCAATTTCATGTGCTCTCCTCATCAAAAACAACATCTCGGCTGATCACAATCTTCTTCATGATGGGATTATACAATTTGTAGGCTTTGGATTGCTCACTCACTCCAAGAAATATGCATTTTTCACCCTTGTCATCAAGATTCTTTCTTTTTTGATCTGGAATGTGAGCATAAGCAATGCAGCCAAATATTTTGAAGTGATCAACAACAGGTTTACCTCCATTCCAAGCCTCTTGTGGAGTCATATTTTGAACAGCAAATGTAGGGCTTCTATTCAATATATGAATGCTCCAATTTACTGCTTCCGACCAAAAAGACTTCCCAATTCCTCCTCTTGCAAGCATGCTTCGTACCATATTTACAATAGTATGATTCTTCCTTTCACATACACCATTTTGCTGCGGTGCATGTATAGGTTGTAGTAAGCTGCTTCCGAATTCCATGCAAAGCACAAAAACTCACAAACTCCTGTGAGTTGTACTCACCACCACGATTAGTCCTCAGGATCTTAATAGGTATGCCAACCTCCTTCTCAACTAGAACTTTAAAGCTTCTAAATGTAGCAAGAGCTTCTGATTTTTCTAACAAAAAATAAACCCATATTTTCCGGCTATAATCATCTACAAAAGAAATAAAGTACTTCTTTTTACCATTAGATTCCAGAGAGATGGGTTCACATATGTCAGAATGAACTAGCTCAAGTGGTGCACGAGCTCTCCAGGCTTTTCCTTTTGGGAATGACTCACGATGCTGCTTGCCAACACAACAATCTTCACATACTTTGTTGGAGGGAGCACAGATTTGAGGAAGACCAGTAACCATCTTCTTCTGATATAGAGTCTGCAATCCATTAAAATTCAAATGACCATAGCGAAAATGCCATAGCCATGTTGAATCTTTTATCTCAGTCAAATGGCATGAATGAGCACTCTTGATTCGCAGCGGAAATAGTCTGTTTGGCGTCATCTTTACATGAGCAATTAGACCTCTTTGAGGATCATAAACTTCATAAGCACCTTCCCTGATTGTAGACACATATCCCTTCTCTTGAAGCTGACCAATACTCAACAGGTTACTCTTCAAATCAGGAACATAGAACACATTGGAGATTGTTTCAATATGATCAGCTTTAGTTCTAATTCGAATATCACCCTTGCCCATAACATTTACAGTAGAATTATCACCAAACCTTACAACATTGCGAAATGCTTCATCCAAAACAGAGAAAGATGATTTACTACCGCACATGTGATTGCTACACCCGGAGTCTAAGTACCATGTGTTTGCTTCAGGCTCCTCTTTCACATGCAATGCCATCAGAAGTGTCTCTTCTTCCTCTTCCTTTTTCTCTGCAAAATTGGACTGCTCCCCATTCTTTTGCTTTTCTTTGTGAAGCTTCGCATAACACTCCGAACGAAAGTGACCAAGCCCATGACATCTGAAGCATTCAACCTTGGACTTATCAAAATGCCCCCTGCCTCTACCTTGGGAATTTGAGGGCTGATGATCGTAGGAGTGAAGATCATGTTTGGTCCTATCATAGGATTGAAGATCATGTTTGGTCCTATCATAGGATTGAAGATCATGTTTGGTCCTATCGTAGGATTGAAGATCATGTCGGGTCCTACTGCCGCTGCCATCTCGAAAGCCTCTGTCTCTACCTCTCCAAGTCCCACGACCTCTTCCTCTTGTTGGAAAACCACCATTTGTTGCTACTTTCAAGGCTGCTTGCTCCTCTCCATTATTTCGATTGAGTTTTTGCTCATGTACGAGCAACGAACTCTGCAGCTCATCCACTAATAACTTATCAATGTCTTTGGATTCTTCAATGGAGCAGTCTATGTAGTTGAACTTGTCAGTCAAGGAGCGAAGTATCTTCTCCACCACAGTAACATCTTGCATCTGTTTCGTCATGGGTTCGCATCCTATTTGCCACTGACATAACTCTTGAGAAATAATCCGAAACAGACTCACCAACCTTCATCTCAAGGGTCTCAAACTCTCGACGTAGTGCTTAGAGCTGAGAGCGTTTCACTCTTGCATTTCCTTCATACTTCTTTTTCAGCGAGTCCCATATCTGCTTCGCTGTGTCCTTTTGGAGAATGGTCTCCAAAATTGCGCGGTCAATTGCCTGAAAGAGGTAATTCTTTACCTTGAGATCTTTCAGCTTCAACTCATCCAATGTCCTTCTCTGTGCAGCCGTCATCCCCTCTCCAGTGGCAAGCTCAGTAAAGCCTGTCTCAATGAGGCTCCAATACTCCTTCGACCTCAGGAAGTTCTCCATTAGCATGCTCCAATGGTCATAGTGACCATCAAAGCGTGGTATTGAAGGCTGCACGTAATTGTTCTCTGTTGCCATAACCCTTGCTGCTGCAAGACACACAAAGCTGCTGCTTTTCACCTCAGGCCCAGTGGGGGCTCTGATACCAGATTGTTAGAATAAGAGAACGATATGAAAATAGAGAAGGATTATTGGAACTGAATTGCATTCATTGATTGAGAGTGGCTCTGTATAAATAGAGCGTACAAAACAAACTAAGCAAAAAATCTGGAACAACTACCCATGACTAACAACTCCTAAGTTCATGGGATTTCCCTAAAGACTTGGTAAACAAAACAAACTCCTAGTAGACTAGGACTTTTACTTATTCAAAGCTAATTCAAAACAGAAAACACTTAACAAGGAGGAGCCGGATATCCTTCCTCAACAGCTATATGAATAAGACAGAGGAGTTTTTGAGTGCCCTCCAGCAGAGATATAAAGCGCAACGCACTGCTGCACTGACTTCGGCGACCCACAATATCCAGAAAGCAAGAACAGAGATACAGCGAGAGTTGAATGAGATTTATCCATCTCCGGTACTGAGAATATGGAAGTGGACAACGATAAGGAGCAGAGTCTTGCTTCTGAAAAGAAGCAGGCGACGTCGACTGTGGATCATGCTCGGGTGACCAAGAAAAAAAGGTCACATGGGAAATGATCGGAGGAGACTCGGCTTATCTTGGTCATTTAGATCCTGGGTTAAGTGTTGGTGAAGAGCTAGAAAAAATGCTGAGCCGGCTCTCAAATGGAGAAGGAAAGAGCGTCCTGGAGTGGATTATAGATGGAATGGGCGGAGCTGGTATCCTAGAGGCTTTGGAAGCAATGGTGAAAATGGTTGGGAAGCGGCTTTCTACGGCTTTGGCTGAGCTGTTTTACCTCATGCATCATGGGAAGCAATGCATAGGGATACTGAAAAGCTTTGTCCTAGAAATCAAAACTGAAAATGCTGCAGAGAATAATATCGTCAGGATCTCTTTACTGTTGCAGAGCACTACGTGATACAGCAGAATGTGGATGGGATAGTTCCCGAACAGCACGACGTAATCTTCAAAGATGTAATGGAAGGGGACTACTTGACCAGTGCGGGGTTGTAATCATGCAGACTGAGTCACTTTTAACGTTACAGAAGCTACCTGAGTCAGCGGTTCTGGCAAGAGCCGTCTGACATCAATTGTGGAACAGTTGCGGGAAATGGAGGAGATATACAAAATTGAAATCAAGCTGATGGATTGGAAAAGTGTCTTTAGTGCTTACAACAGCGTAGCTTTGATGAAAATGGATAACTTTGTTGGTAGAATCGAAGACAGCCTCGACTTCTTGTGGGGTGTTTTGAAGGGAAATCCCAAGAGGTCAAGGCTTTGAATTTCAGGGTATGTAGTATTAGCAAGCCAAGAAATAAATAAAAAACCAATTTCAGAGTTACCAAGCCAACCGTTATTACAAAAGCAGCTAGACATTATTCTCAATATATAAGAATGAAAAATCAAAACTAGACGTGCTATTAACTTGCATTGGATACCAAGGCGGCTAGATGCTGGAAATTTTGCAAAAACAATTGTTTTGACTCGACAGATTCAGGACATTCATATAGTATCCATGCAAGTACGTCCTTGTATGTTTTCCAACAGTTATGAACCAGCTTCAATCAATTTAATCGATTGGCTCAGGCTGCAGTGCTTTGTGAACAATGTCTGCTTGTTCCTTGAGGTGAACTTGATAGAAACCAGTGGCTGTGGCAGCAGATGGAGCGCGGCCAATATATTTGATGTCGTCAATAGTTCCTCTGCTCAGCGACTTCATGGCAGTGCATAGGCGAGGTTGAATGTAGCTATAGCCACCCATGTTCATTGGCTCTTCCTGGCACCAAACTATCTCAGCATCTGAAGGAATCAAACAACGATATTTGTTAATATCATGTTATCAGCAGCTCCACGAACCCAACACTAAACCCAATCAAACCACAACTTGTAATTTTCTTTCAAACATAAAATGATTTGAAACAAAAACAAAACAAAATTCTTGGTAAATACATTTATACCCCCTGCTTGTATCTACTTTTAGAGTAGATCAATGACTAAACCCAATCAAACCACAACTTGTAATTTTCTTTCAAACATAAAATGATTTGAAACAAAAACAAAACAAAATTCTTGGTAAATACATTTATACCCCCTGCTTGTATCTACTTTTAGAGTAGATCAATGACTAGTCTATCACCTTTCTAAATCCTCATACTTATCCAATCCATTGAATTACTGCACCCGCCATTCTTTCTACCAAAGAAGATGTAAGGCTGGAACAATTGGTAATACGAATAACCACACTCAATTTTTAGAAACAAAGCACAAGCTACTTTAATTTAGAAACAGACTTGGCATGCCCCGTAGTACATCCCCCCATGGTAGGTGAATTTTCACAAGATACGGTAACACAACATATGGTGTATGCACAAGGCTTCTAAATAACGATTACGATGTAACTACTGGAATAGAATTAAGTTTTTTTTTTTTTTTTAATGCTAAAAAGGTCATAAAATGAAATCAATGGAGAAAATGGCTTGTTTCTAGAGCTCTAGACAAAGAGCAGAGAGATAATGGCTAATAGTAGTAGTTGCTGTCATAATGCAGCTCGTAAGTACTTACTAGGATATCGCTTCAGCTCTCGCTGGATGAGGTCATATGGGAAGGGGCAAAGCTGTTCCACTCTACATATTGCAACATCCTTTGCACTGGTCTTTCTTCGCACTTCATCAAGCTCATAATAAATCTGAATGCAGAGAAAACTTAGAATGCAGACCAGCCCACAAGATCTAATAAAGTTTTAATTGTGTGTGTTAAGGTAAAATTTATACTTCTGTTAGTTAGCATAGTTTATAAATCTGTTTATCAGAAGCTTAGTGGCCCCTTTTTTCTTTTTCTTTTTCTTTTTTTTTTGCCAAAAAGAATGCCTATTGATTACTTTATGCAAGGAGAAATGAAGGTACATAATACCTTCCCAGAGCAAAGAACAAGCCGTCTGATACCCTCCTCCAGATCAGAGTGGTCATTTTGATCTTTAATGAGGCGCTTAAATCTGGTTCCCTGCTTGTCAAACCCTGGGTGGCCTTGAACATCATCAAACTCAGATAAATTTGATTTGCAGTCCTTGTGCCGAAGCAAGTTTTTAGGAGCCATGACAACAAGAGGTTTGCGGAAGTCCCTGTTTATCTACGTAATGAGCCAAAGAAAAAAGGCATAAGAACATGGATGCAGAAACTCAATGCTGAGCAATGGACAAAACCGATATAGTTTCACTCACCTGACGACGCAGGACATGGAAATAATTAGCAGGAGTGGTCACATTCACAATCTGCCAATTGCATTCCTGAATTTGCTTCCGGAGTGTAGGATCCATCTCAGGTATGACATAAGGATTGTCATCACTCATCTGTCATGCCATTAGTATAAACTTGATTAGCTGAGGATCAATGAAATGCCAAACACTATTGTCCAAAGGGAAAAGAGGGAGCGAATATGGAAAACCTGAAGAAATCGCTCCAATCTTGCACTAGAATGTTCAGGTCCCTGACCATCATAACCATGTGGAAGCAGTAAAACAAGCCCAGTTTGGCGAAGCCACTTTGACTCCCCGCTGCTCAAAAACTGATCAAATATAACTTGAGCCCCATTGGCAAAATCACCAAATTGAGCTTCCCAAATCACCAATGCATTTGGATTCTCCATTGAGTAACCCAATTCAAATCCAAGAACACCGAACTCCGAAAGTGAGCTGCATACAAAATCACAATCAGCTAATGCAGAGAGATACTAAACACGAACACCAACTCTATCAAGCACTATTTAGTAGTCATATGCACCCATTTTATCAGGTCCACTTTATTTTGACCTAGCCATCCAAAATCTCTCATATCTATAGTCCAAACTGATTTAGACCCAAGTATTATCCCTCAAAATGCATATATTCTAGATAACAAGGGAGACATGGTCTACACTAGTACAGATTAAACTGAAAAGGGATATTAAAATAGAATATTGTGCACTGGAATAGAGATTTAATGAAGCTTTCCTGGCCCAGAATCATCATTTCTTCTCAGATTAACAAACTATAAAGGAATATTAACTTATCTTACTATGACTTCTTGGGTATTATATTAAAGCACAACACAACTTGCTACCAAAGGGCATATAACAAAGGATCATTGCAATGAATTTTTCAAAATGGACCATATGATCCAGAGAGCAATACAATCATAGAGCAATATTCTGACGATACTTAAAGAAGAGAACACAAGAGAAATTAATCAGTCATTACCTGTTGCTAACTGTAAACATCTCCTCATCTTGGTTCGCTATAACATGATCCAGAGGGCAATACCTTTCCCCTGTTTCCTGGTCGTGAAGTACAGCATGTCGATGACTAAATGTACCTCTTTCAACATCCTGTCCACTCAATCTTACATGGTTACCCTCTACTAGCAGTGTAGCAAAGGCAAGTGCTTCTCCAACAGCCCAGTCGATGCCTTCACCAGTCTCAATCATTTGTGCACGTTCTCCATATACCTTCTTTACTGCTCTGTGAGGCTTAAAATTTTCAGGTAGGGCTGTGATCGCTTTGCCAACATTCTTCAAAATATCTGGTTTTACACTGATAATAGCATAGGGAATTCATCAATATAAAATAAATAAGAAAATTAAAAGTGTAGATGAAACAGATAGACAAAGTGCTATACCCAGTATTACGGATACGAGAAAGCTGTTCAGGTGACTTGAACCCAGACCAATGAGATGAAAGCCAGTCCCTTCTTTGAGGAACATAATCTTTGCTAGCTAAGAACTCTTCGTTTAGAATCGTATTAACCTTGCTCTGTATCCTCTCAATATCATCTTTGGTCACTTGTCCAGATTCTAAAAGTTTGTTCTTGTAAATAGTTAGAGGATTTGGATGACTCCTAATAACCTGTAACCAACCAATAATGTCGAACAAAAAACAAATAGTCAGGAGTCTGCTTTATCCATACCAAGAGCTGCACAATAGTACTCCAGTATTAAAACCAGGAAGCAAAACAGGGAGGATGGTTCAAGATTTATCATTAGAAAAGGAAAAAAGTATCATATCAAGTTCTAACATATAGGAAGGCATACCTTGTACATTTTGGGCTGCGTAAATGACGGCTCATCAATCTCATTATGCCCAAATCGACGATAACAAACTAAATCAACTACAACATCAGAATGGAAAGTCTGGCGCCACTCAGCTGCAAGCTCACAGACATGAACGACTGCCTCCATATCATCAGCATTTACGTGGAAGATAGGGGCATTCAAGGCTTTAGCAACATCAGTGCAGTACTCTGAAGATCTACCAGACATTGGGTCAGTCGTGAAGGCAACTTGGTTGTTCACCACAATGTGTATGGTCCCGCCAGTGGTGTAATTAGGAAGAGCACTAAGATGCAGAGTCTCGTAGACCACACCTTGTCCAGCAAAGCTACCATCTCCATGGATCAAAACCCCCATATTCTTGGTTCTGTCCACATCATTTGAATAATACTGCTTTGCTCTAGTTTTTCCAACAACAACTGGATCCACAGCTTCCAAGTGACTTGGATTTGCAACCAAAGATAGATGAATTCTCTTCCCACCTCTAGTGGGTCGATCATAAGAAGTTCCCAAGTGATACTTGACATCACCAGTCCCTGTGTAAAGCCCAACTTCATCTACAGGCTTTGTGCCGCCACTGAATTCACTAAATATCTGACGCAAAGGCTTTCGGACCACATTACCCAATACATTCAATCTTCCTCTGTGAGGCATTCCAATAACTATGCTCTCAACCCCAAGATCTGCTGCCCTATCAAACATCTCCTTCATACCAGGAATGAGAGTTTCACAACCTTCAAGCCCAAACCTCTTTGCTGTTGTCCACTTAGTGGCCAAGAAGTTCTCAAACTGTGTACTCCAAATAAGCCTGTCAAGAATAACCTCACGGCGCTGCCTGTTGTATTGCATCGTCGTCGGGGTCTCAATCTTATCTCTCAACCAGTTACATTTGTTTCGATCGGCAATATGCATATACTCATACCCAATGCTCCCACAGTAGGCCTGCTCAAGCCGGGTCAATATGGACCTAAGGGTCTGCACTGGACGATTCTCAGAAAGAAACCCAGCCATCTTCCAAACCCCTAAAAAGAACTCCCTGTCAAGATCAGCCTCAGTGAACCCATACAGCGCAGGGTCCAAATCATCTGGGATTTCTCTCTCCTCCAAGCCCAAAGGATCAAGTTTAGCTTTCATGTGACCATTAACCTGGTAAGCCCTCACGAGCAACAACAAACGCATACTCTCTTGGATGGTTTGCCCCGAAATCCCAGGCGACGTAGAGGCCTGACCCACAAAATTCCTAAAGAAATTATCCCACGACTCATCAACGCTATCGGGGTCAGCTTCCCAGGCCCTCTGAAGCCCTTCCAAATACACACTGCTGGTTCCATCCAAGAAACTATCAGTGAGCCTAGAAAGTGGCACCGGACGAGGAACCGGCGCAGCTTCTGCCTTCGACTTGCATATTGTTGTGTGCAAGTACCGATTCTGCGACGGAATAACCCGCCTTGTCACAGTGTATGATCCACTGGTCGATACTGATCTCCTAATGGCAAGCTTTGCCACACCAGACCCTGCTCTAAACCACCTCATAGCTACCAACCCCCTACCAATCTACCACAATTTTCACCAATAAACCAGAAAAATTTTCACCTCCTGATGGTCAAAACTGAATCATAATCATCAAAAAACCTGTTCAAATTCACACGCAGAAAAGTAAAAAAAAAAAAAAATCAAAGCCTAAAACACTCACACATACACAGTAAGATTCTCAGCTTATGGACTTAGACTGGACACAAAATCATGAGAAATAAGATCACAGACTTCAATTTCAAAATAACAAACAACTACAAAAGCTGATCGATGAGAAACTTTGATGAAATCAGAGAAAGGAAAGTGTTCCGTGAATAAATGAAATGGCGAAAATGAGAGATGGAAATCGATGGAGATGAGGAGTAGCGGGAGTACCTTAAAGTGAGAGTGAAGGCGAAGGCCGGAGAGAGAGAAGACGGCAACCCTAATGGCTTTGGATGGCAATGGTGGGCAAGTCGGTGACTTTGTGAAGCTTCTATACGACTGTTCCCAACCAAAATTTTTTCTTTCTTTCTTTATCTTTTTGTTTGGTCAATTGTCTGAAAACCAATCTTACTAGCTCTTTAAATAGGCTTTTGATGAATGGGCCAATATCTCAACCCTAATCCAAAATCTAAACCTCATATTAGGGTTGAGCGGGCCCAGATTTACCATTTTAATATTTATCGAAAGTGGGTGCTATAGACTTAATTTGGGTAAACAATATCTATGTATGGAGTCATGGAGACACAGTATTTTTTTCATAAAGAATAGTGTTCTCGTGATCAATTGGTAACAAAAGAAATAAGTATATGATACTATTTATTTTGATCTGAATTTGATTATGGGGAATGATTTACTTTACGAGTAGGGTAAGTAAAAATCATCCAGTACCATTTAGTTGAATAGCACTTGTCTCTTCTTCGTATGTAGGAGTCGTATAGCATTAGTTTTTTCTTTGTACGTAGGAGGTCGTGACTTTATATATAGCAATGCAAGAAATATCCTAATTTAACATTAGTCTCTTATTCGAGACAAAGCTCCCGCATAAACCCTAGTAAATATCTTCCTCAAAATCTTGTTTTAACAACGGTAAAACAAAAGTGAAAGAAAAAAAATCTCTTTTTTTTATTCTCCACCAAAATTGGATGAAGCGGGCAAGCCCCAGAGTTTATTCCTTTCTTCTTTTTTCGGCTTTTTGCCTAATGTTCCTTTCTTGTTCTAGTTTGCCTTTTCTCAAGCTACTTCTCCTTTCACTGATAATATTCGGAAGGGGGAAGGAAGTTTTTTCTTCGCAACTATAAAGTAATAAAACAAACTTCGACTTTTCAAGCTAAAATAACATGTGCGGATGTGGACATGTAGCTTGAAGAAAATTCATGAATCGAACGGCCGCTAAGAATTGTGCTAAAAGACTAAATCCCGCAAAATTTAGTAAATTAGTCTTGGATATAAATATTATAGGTTCAAATCTAGTGACATAATGGAATCGATGGCGTGGGAAATAAAAATAAAAGAAGAGCGTGGTAGTAGTCAATGACTGAACCATTCATTGTATTGTCAACATGACCTGTTTTTTTTTCTTTTTTTCTTTTCCGATCATCACATGACCTGTTTATTATTAAGAACATGGAGAAGCAATAATCAACATATTATGAGCTATATAATGGGTTGAATATAGACGTGCTATAGTTTATGATATCATTTAGATTAGGCAAAGGAAACACCTAAGCTATTTCTTGACATAGAAACAAGCCTGATTATCTATCTTCGCCAAGACAAGCAACACAGCAAGATGACTTGTGTGCAGCTAGCTCCAGCTAGACCACTGCCTCCATTATCGAGTTTGTTCAATCATCCGAGTGTTTGAGGCCGAGACCATTACAGAAAAGAGGAGTAATATTGTCCATCAACATTTGAGAGAACAGTTGTGGTTCCACTTTGGATGGCGTAGGACTACTGACTTTGAAAATGCCCCTGGAATCAAATTCTGCAATCTCTGCTTCTTTTCAACCCTCCTCCTCCACATTCATGTTTGTCTTTGCACTCTGGGACATATTCTTTCGATCTAAACAGATCCCAAGTACTTGTATAGACATATAAATCTAGGGTATATATTGCTACTTACAGTTTCTTAGAAGATATATATGGCCAGCCTAAAGGCTATTACAGCTAGCGATTTGTATACCTCGTGAATAATCACAACCAACGTACACCTGTTTAAGCTACTACTCTGAATGCATGCATCACCTAAATTAGTTCAATCCATTACAAGTCGTACTTGTTCAAGAACTTTTTAAGTACAAGAGCATGATTGGCCATACTAAACCTATATTTAGGGGATGAAAGTGAAAAATTATCCAAATTAGGTACCAAAATCTCAATTTAGTTGAACCAAAGTAAAGAAAGTTTAAAGCCACTAGGTAGAACCGTAGAAGATTACATTGTTTTCTTTGTCTGTTTCTCAACCAAAACGACATCGTAGGAGGGGGAAAATCGGGGGTAATTATAGTATAGATGCTCGTGCTCCTACGGGTAATTATATGATGGCCTATATTGTCTCGCCACTTCGTTTCACTCCCACCCTTTCTCATCTCTCAAGCACCCGAGTTCGATTCGGGCCAAAACCTTCACCCACCGCCCCGAGTCGACTCGGATTCAACTCAATGTCTCAACCGGCCTCGGAAGCCAATCCGGACACCTCGAAACCCGAGACCCCCGACGTCCTCGTTCAGTACGTGGTGCTCCGGCGAGACCTAATCGACACGTGGCCGTTGGGCAGTGTAGTAACACAGGGCTGCCATGCCTCCGTCTCCGCCATCTGGTCCCACAAAGACGACCCACACACGCTCCAGTATTGTAGCCCTGAAAATATCGATTCTATGCATAAGGTAAAAAGTTCAACCTCGCTTTGTATCCATTTGCGGTCAATCTCGGCGGCGTCACTGGACAGAGTTTTAGTTTCTTGGCCAATGCGATGCTTGAAAGTTTGAATCGTACAAATGTTAGTTGATGTTTTTGGTCCAATTACATGTTTGGTAGTTTTCCTATTACACGAGACAATTACATAGCTAGATATGCAATCTGTAGCTACGTGTTTGGTTAATATGAGGTTGTGTAGTTTCAAACTATTCCTTATTGAGATTTAGACCGAAATCTTGAGCATGATTGTAGATTATAAGCTGCTTATAGTTTGTAATTTGTTTGGATTTGTATTGTTGATCAGTTAATTGGGATTGCAAAGTTGTCATTTATTGACTGCCGGAACTATTAGCATTGTCGATGAAAATGTATATGTTAGTGGTTAATATGCTGTGTTCTTAACTTCTTGTGCAGGTTACTCTTGAGGTGAAGGGAGAACCTCAAATATTGAACTTGTCTGAGAAGCTCAAAGCTGGTGGCATAGAGCACAAACTGTGGATTGAGCAACCTGAGAATTTCCCAACTTGTCTCGCTACGAAACCTTACCCCAAATCCATGGTATCTTCGTATTTTAAAAAATTGAAGCTCTGTAAGTGATGTGATACTCTGTCCTCGTCTGTTCGCTTGGCAATTTAGTTGATTGAATGTGACAGATAATGCGCTCCTTAGAGGAATAGACTATAAACTTTTGCAGTTTTGCTTTCCCATTGTGTCGAAAGTGTTAACAAGTCTCCATGTGAACGGTGTGATATTGTGCCGCCTTCATGTCTTCTATGGCAAGAACTGTGTTGGTTTGACAAAATGAATATCAGGTGCATTGTTGGTTTTACTGTGACACCCTCCCAATTTGACCTTATAACCTAGCAATTGAAAACTATTGAGGAAACCAACTTCTCTACCGTATAGTTCTTCTGAGCTTTGATATTCACCTGTTATCCCTGAACATTCAGCAATTTGTACATGTACTTATCTCTGGTCTTGTTGATTAGGAGAAGTGGCCCAATTAGAAATCATGAAACTCTTTTGGTAGTGAATTGTGGGTTGGCAAGTACAAATTAGTGGACATCCAAGGGAGAGTGTTGTAAATACTATATATATGTGGTTGTTCACTGTAAATACTCATTAGTTATGTCCTTAAGATGTAAACACTTGTCCTGCATGGTCTATACAGTGCGACACCACACTCTTAGCTTCTGTTTATGGGGTAGTAAGACTTTTTTTGTTATATAACTGAACTTGGTTAATACTAACACCAGAACAGATTTGAACATTTTTACTTTTAATTTCATGCAGGGAATACCCTCAGGGGTTGCTTATTTTGTTATAGGAATTGTAGTGAAGGAAAGGGTGCCTGTCTTTTACTCGGCTTTCAATCCCTTAGGCACTGTAATGGTTACAATTTTAGGGTCGTTTGTATTAGCTGAGCAATTGTACCTTAGGAGGTATGCACATTGATTTCGGGTATTGCCTGCAGTATGAAAATATTAGTACAGAGTTCAACAAACTGGATTTCAGGATTAATTTCAAACATGCAGGTATTGGGATGGCCAAATAGGCCAACTGGTATAAGAAGCCAGACTCACATTCTGGCTCTCCAGCAAGCCGGTCGATTCAAATCCCACTTCTAACATCATTGTAATTTGTGAAACAATATATAACCGAGTTCATTATAGTACAGATTTTTATCAATTTAAACATGCAGTTGAAAATTTTTGGATTACTAACCCAATGCCGCTAAAAGTTTGATGTTCAATTGTATGGACCCCCTTTCAACTACAAAAGACAGTAGTGCGGTAGTGCCCCTTCCACCATACCCCAAAAGCAAATCATTGCTGTGAGAGAGAGCTGACAATGGTAGGAACTTAAGGTAATCGCCTGTGTAAACAAAATCCAAATTCACCATCATAATTCTGTTTTGGTTTTTGTCTTGCTGTAATTAAAATCAAATCATTAGAAGTTGAGGACTGCCTCCGAATAACTAGTATAACTATAATTTGGGCTTTGATAGTTCTGTGAAGTGCCAGGTTGACTTGAGAAGAGTTGGAATTCCATTGCTGCTTGGAATTTGTAAGGGCGTCTATATTTCTCTACTAAATGCAGTATTTGGAATTGTCATTTCTGGTTAGAATTTGAATTTCCAATGTGGAGCAAATGGAACAAAATCCATGCAAGCGAAAACTACAGACAAGCCTCTAATGTATCTTAACTTCTTAAGACGAATAAAACTAATGTCCCGGTTTCATAGTTGCTATTGTTTCAATGTCAAGGCCTTGGCTCCTTGCATGAGTGAATATACTTCCTGTTCTAGTTAAGGTAACACTCTAAGTTTCTCATTTCAGCACTAGGGAAGAATTTCTCATTTCTACTTCGGAAGTTTTGTTGGTTGTGTGTCTTTGAGAAGAAAAAGCTTTGTTGAATCTTCTAAAATTTCATTACAAAATTGCGTGGGGAAAACAAACAGTAATGTTGCATGGATCAATAGGGTGAGTGTGTAATTTGGATTACTTGCCCTGAACCTTTTCTGGCAAGAAAAGGATGCTGAACGTTTTCTGGCCAGAATGCTGAGCATTTCAATTTTCAGTCATATAGATATATAAATTGGATTACTGGTCACTTGCAATGCACCATTATCACGAGCTGACATTATCAGAGTCCCAAACTTCAATTCATTCACTAATCTACCAAACACTTTTGGTTTGGAAAGAACTGCAACACTACAAGGACGATTAGTTAAAACAAGCATATCAAGCTAATAATGACCTTTTTTAGCAACAGTTCTGAATCAGGAGCCACCTCAGGTACTGAGCTTTGAGCTCCGTTAAGCAAGACCAACTATTTAGGCCACTTGAATATCTGAAAAATGTAAAGTTAAAATCACTGCACAGTATACAGCTTATAGTGACTTATAGGCTGCGTTTGGTACAGCTTTTAACCTCCTGTGCTTATAAGCAATGTCCCATTTGGTGTTTGGTAAATCGGCTTCACGCGGGCTTCTTTTGGAAGCCAGAGCTTATAAGCTGGAAAAGCAGAAGTCAGGAGACCCTTGCTTTTAGAAGCCAGAAGCCGCGGCTACTGTAGCGAAGGTTTAATGAATCTTTCGAAATACCAATGGGTACCCTCATGGCTTGGAAGTAATTACGGCCCAATACCATTCATGAAAATGCTGCTGCTCTTCCAACTCTTCCATTCGCTTCTTCTCCCTCATCTCTACCGCTCTCCTTCATAGACGTCGATCGAAACCCAGGTAAAATTCCACAAGAATTCATCGAATTTTACATTTTGCACAGCTATTACGTGCTTTGAATATTTCTGTAAAATTTGATTTGTGACAGTATGATTGAGTGAGATTTTACCTGCAATAGATGCTTAAATGTGGAAAGTTGGTGAGCTCACAATTCGACCTAACAGCAGACGCTTTTTCTTCTTTTCTGGGTTAGATGTGCAGCAGCAGTAGTGATAATGGTTCCAGTGGGTATTTTTTAGATTATGGGTGTTGAATTTTTCTGGGTAATAGGTTTGGGGTAAGTAAGTTGTTCTAGTTTTCTGGCTCTGGGTATAAATTTAGGTTTGGGTAATTGGGTTAAATATTTGTCTTTGTTTATTTCTTTCAATACATACATAGATTAGGCCTACACAGGTATAGGTGTTGAAAGAGCTTGTATCTTGTAGAGTTTATTGTATTGTATGTGCAAGTCTTTTATATTATTGTCAAGTTATTAATAAAATCTTCGTTCTAATTTATACTCCTGTAGACATATGTTTGTGATTTAAGTTTTGCCAGGGGAAGGTTGTGTGAAATCATTGAACTCTAATTTCTGGGTAATCGATGAGCTTTATAGTTTCTGGTGGTTGGTTGATCAATGAACTTGATGAACCGGTTAAAATCGATGAACTTGGTACTAAAATTTTCATATTGGGTGTTTGTTCATTACAGAGCTTGGTAAAGGAAAACTATAATTGCTTGAACCTTAACAAGTGACTTTATTGGCCTCGGACCCCTTGCCTCTTTGGCCACAGAACATAATTGTGTTCTATCACCAAATTTGTATGTTGTAAGCAATTTTTCTCTATTCTTCTGTTGTGGTTATATAGCTGAAATCTGCCTGCAATTTGGTTAAATTGGTTTCATGATGCACGATCTTGGATCGTAGTACAAGAGTTGAAGTTTTGGTTGGCAGTAAACCAATCACTTTTATATTATAATTTTGAAACTAGTTTGATAATCATGAAGCCACTGCGAGCTCATCTATGATGGGTATCGTGGTGATGGTTCTCAGCATGACTTGCGTCACATAGCAGTGGTTTTCTGAATGTGTGAAAACCAGAAAAATGAGTGGGTGTCTATTAATCTTAGCAAGAAAGTCCATTTTAGCGTGATAACGTGAACATTTGATGTGAACTAGAAACTATGATTTATAATAATATAGTCACCATGATTTATAATCATATTGTCCAATATTAATCAAATAGTCACCATGCTTTATAAAAATTCAAAGTTAACAAAAATTAATACGGACATAATAAAGATTAAAAATAATAACAAGATCATTTGAACAATATTGTTTTATATACAATTAATTAAGCAAAACAATCTCTCATGTCCAATTCGGTCATTCCACAAATAAAAAGCACAAGCCAGTTTGATTTACCAAACACTTTGCCACTGCTTCTGCCACTGACAGCCCTTATAAAAAGCCAGTTTACCAAACACTCAGCAGCTTTGCTTTTCAGCCACTTATTCTCAGAAATAAGCAGAAGCCAGCTTTTTCTCAAGGAACAGCCATACCAAACATAGCCATAATCTCTCTGAAGAAGACAAGGTAGTCCAACTAGGTAGTCAAAAGTAATGAAAAACTAAGAAAACTGAAGCTGATAAGGCATAATCTGCCTTGTCTTGCTAAACAAACTCCAAACTTAAACTTTGCAATCGTGCATTGCTGGGGTCCCAGTTGGTTCTCCCACATGTGGCCTTCCTTGAATTTGAGGGAGGCTGATCCCTTGCTTTTCCCCAAAGAACAAGATAGAGGCCTCCCACTAGCTCCCACGATGGTTACAGCTCCGATGAGACTACAAACATAAGTAGCTGTTAGCCAACACTGTAAAATATTATTTGGACCTAATATTATTTACATTAAGTAAATAACAAACTGATTAAACTTATTACAATAAATGAGAAATATATGAATTATCTACCTAGACACCTAATGGGCTTTGGTATGACACTCACATGGTTAGGAATCCATTTTGATAAAGATAAATATCTAATTAGTTGATATGATAATTATAACATCTTTCATAAAGAACTCATTGGCTAGAATCAAGAATTCTTTTATGAGAAGACCTATCTAGCTTGTATATATAGGTGCTTGAAGTCTCTATTCACTATGTGACAAAACATTCCGTTATACCCCATAGAGAGGAGTTAAACACATAGTTGAGTAGAAGATTTATTACGTGTGGCTGCTTGAAATTTTGGAGCTCGGATTATTTGTGTTGAATAGCTGTGTTGCTGCTACTGCTTTTGAAGGAATGACTGTTGTGCATGAAGCAGGTGATGTATCTCCTCTTGTTGTATTCTAGTTCATATTGTATTGATCATTTGATTGTGTTTATGCATTTTGTGAAACGATCTTGGTTTGAATAGTGAGATACAAAACCGCCTATGCACTTGGGCGCTCCTCCCCAGCCCACCGCCCGACTAACACCTAGCGATTTTTAGAACCTTGAATACATCAAAGTCAAAAGAAAGACGAAATTGGCTAAATCTTTACAACATGCATAAAACATTGCAATCTTCTTATCCAACGGTCGGTTTCTCAAGTTTCATGTCTCGTAGGATTACCCCTTGAGGAATCTAATATATAAATACACGGTTGCAAAGGTAACCACAGTTGATCAAGGGGATCTAAGTTGAAACAAAGACAAATTTAGCTGAATTTTTTTTATAACATGCATAAAATATTTATTTCTCTCATCTAACTGTCAATTTCAATAATACAATTTCATATGTCAACAACACCATAGACTTTGAGAAATATATATATATATATATATATATATTTATAAGGTTATGAAAATAACTATATATATATACATATATATTTATAAGGTTATGAAAATAACTATGATTGATTAAGTAGATCGAAATTGAAACAAAGATGAAATTAGCTTAATTTTTCACAAAAGGCATAAAACATTGCAAATTAGGAATGTTAGGTTAATAGGTTTGACCCTAGCCTTGTGCCTTGTAATTATTGTGTGACAACATGTACCATGTGAAGTAACTTGCTCCTATACTTTGTATGACTAAGCTCAGTTTATCCATGTAAAAATATTAAATTTGATGGCTCATCGTCATTTAATTTCTCTTAAAAAGCTATAAATAAAATGCAAGAGGTAAAGATGCCCAACCTTAAGTACCATTACAAGACTTTGAGATAGAACGAGGACTCATCAATAGTTCAAACCTAAAACTTACGATTAATTGACAATTACTGTTTATGTGATTATCATTATCTATAAAATATATATATATATATATATCTAAAAAAAACAAATAAAAATCATTTATATTTATTTTTCTTATAAAAAAAAAGGTTCTTGACTTATAGCACCAAAATTGGCCAAACTTATCTCACTCACCCCAGTGACAAATTTTTATTCTCACTCCCCGATTAAAATAAAATGACATTTTCGCCCTTGATTTAATTAATAAACTACACTTTATCCTCTCTCTCCCTCCCCCAGCATGATTCTCTCTCTCTCTCTCTCCGATCTCCGATCTCCAACTCTATCCCTGCGTCGAACTCCGGCATCACGATCGTGGACGACATGGCGTCGATAGTCCACACCTGAAGCTCCGGTCGGAGCTACCAGAGTCTAACTCTGTCTCGATATAGAGCCTCGCGGTGGAGCTTGCCGACGGCGCGTCGAAGCTGCTGCAACTCGTCATCGGCGTTGGAAAGTCCGTCAAAGGCGGCGAATTTGACAATCCGACTTCGCAATCCGTAAAAAACCAGAGTTCGGTCATCACTGTCGATCTTTCAAGATGCAAGCTTCGTGACCCCTAAACAATTTTCACTACTTCATTTCCGTCTTCGACAAAGATCCGGCCGAGCCCAGCAGGAAAAGAAAGCTCCGGGAGGATTATTACATCTCTGGGATGTGATGAGAACCTGCTACTGCTTCGACGATCCCACCAGGGCGATCGTTGATCTCGATCTCGAAACCGCCACTTTTCGCAATCTGGAATATCGGCTCTTCACCATCATCGACTACGACATTGGCGTCGTAGACAACATGATAACGGGCATTGGGCGTTGTTTATGGAAGCGTGCCTTTTGATGAGGTTAATGAGATGGTGCACCGAATACGGCGTGTCGTCAATGAAGCTTTTCGGTCTGGGCGACCAAAGGAGAAGCTGGATGTAACGATGACGGTGAAAAAGGTTCTATTGGGGCAAAGGACGTCGGTTGAAGGGTCTATTGGGGAGCAATAGACGTTTTAAATTGATGTAATTTTCTCATTTTTTTTATTTAATCAAAGTTTATTTGTCTAAATTTAAAGATATTAGTTCCTATTCCGGCTACTGAATGTTCTGTTGGGGGTAATAAATATTCCGGCGACCAGTGACTGGAATCCGGCGACTGGTGGACGGAATTCGGGGAAAGTTTGCCCGAATCCAGCGGCCGGTGACAGGATTCTGGTGGCCGGTAACAGGCTCCGGCGAAGTCTCTCTCTCTCTCTCTCTCTCTCTCTCTCTCTCTCTCTCTCTCTCTCTCTCTCTCTCTCTCTCTCTCTCTCTCTCTCTCTCTCTCTCTCTCTCTCTCTCTCTCTCTCTCTCTCTAACAAAGGAGTGAGAGTAAAATGATATTAAAAATAAATAATAATAAAAAATCTTAATGGGGTATTAGGGAAGATCTCCTTAGAGTGTTTTGGGTAAAAATGAATTAAAAAAACTTAATGGGGTAAGTGGGAAATAAATCCCCTAGAAATAGGGTAAATGGACAAAAACCAAAAAAAAAAATCTCTCTCACACACACAAGAAAGCTCTAAGAAAGGACTGGAGCTCAATTCAACATGCCGCGTTCATCGGCTCAGAAAATTTCAAGTTTCCCGCTTGTGCAATTTCATTTACCTCCGATTCCATTCACCCACGAATTTATTTCATCTCTTCCCATTACCACGGTCCTCCCACCTTCAACCTCCAATTCTTTGAATCAAAATTAACTTCATCAATTGGGGCTAGGATTGCTGGTTTGGCCTACCTTCCAATGCTTAAATCAGTAAATAAAGCTCCAATATTCACTCGGCCTCCTAGACGAAACGGTGGCATTTTCATTCTGAGCCATGACTTCCACGGGCTCCCAAATGCATCAACGTAAGCAGTGCTCTTGTCTTGCATACATGGGTCAAGAAGACCTTATAATTCAGACCTATTTATAGCAATAGAAACTCCTAAATTTAGAACAGAACCTATTTCAGAAGTTGTAGGTTCAAAGGTTATCTTAGGCCGGTGCATGGATCAAGAGGGTAAGTGCATGCATGAATGTGTCCAGCAATCCTAACTTCATCAATTCTTTGACTCCATTCATACTGGATGTTAAATTCTTCATAATTGTTCTGGTTTTAAGGTGGAGAAATGGTTGAAGGTATCAATGAAGTCAAACTCAGTTCTTACCGATCTTTTCCTTGGGAAGAAAGCAACCTAAAGTTAGGCCTTAGGTCGGATTCACGTTGTGGTAGGGTGCTTAGATTTGCACGAGATCTTTGCTTAGATTGATTCCTCTTCTCTTACTAAAATTGTTATTCAGGATATCATCAACAAGATGACCATTTTAGCATTTCATTATTTGTTTTTCAACTATTATAATGAGTAGCCCAATCTTAGGTCTTCGTTTGCAATGTTTCTTTGTTAAGCATGCATGGCAAAAGAAAACTTCAATAGTCATCATTACAAACAAAATAAAGCAAGATACCAAGTAACTATATAAATCACCACTAAAGAAATTGACCGTCACGATGGAAAGGTCATCAAAAGCTTCCTGCTCTATCCTATTAATTACCATCACTCAATTGGGTTCCTTATATTGTCATCGGAAAATTCTGATTGAATTTTTACTAAGTAACTGATGTGGGCCTTAGATTATTATATTGACAAGTTGTCGATATGAGACTTGTGTCCCAATTTCCAATATGAGAATTGGATTGTTAATTGATTTGAAGTGCAGACCTAGAATTAAGTTGCACGTGAGGGAACGTGTTAGAGAGCAAAGATCTCACATTAGAAAAGTGAGAAATAAAGCATAACTTATAAGTGGGTGAGTCACACTCGATTATACCTAGGCTTTTTTTGATTAAAACTCAACACCTAACGGATGGTTAAGTTGAGCCAATACTGGTATAATAGTAGGCATAGACCACGTTTATCGTTGTCTAACAGATTAAAGATAGCCACGTAGTTAGAACATTCAACTAGCACACTGCTTAAAAAGCATATTACATAAGAAAGTTTTCATCCAGTCTAAACATTCGACTAGCATGAAAAAGTACAAAATCCAGCTTTCTTCTCAAGGAAGACATTTGTTAGGACAGATTTGGACTGCAGAGACTCCTTCAACAGCTTCACACCCTACCAAAGCAAAACAAATTACTGATCAGTCACTAGTATCAATCTATAGATTTTTTATTTTATTTTATTTTTTTATTAATTTTTTTTTATCAATCACTAGTATATATCAATCTACACACACATATTATAGACACAAACACACGGATATACCACAACCTCGTCTTCACATAGAAATGTTTACCTCATCCATGCCAAGTTCAACAACCTTCTCTTCAAGGGCCCCAACATCCTTGATATTGAATCTGTTAAGCATAGTGATGCTTGAAATGGTGGACATGGGCTTCACCTCCAGATCATCCATTATCATGTATGTCACAACGCCTTTGACATATCCAGAAGTTGCTTCCGTGGTAGTCGGCTGACCGACATAAGTAGTTCGGAGGTTCATGGGGAATGAACACGATGGACATTTTTCATTGGGGTTTTCAGTCACGTACGGGTGGGATTTAGAGTAATTATTTGGATAACTACACAAATAGAGCTCCTTTCGAGCACTTGATTCAACATTGTTCGTCAACTTGAGGATATTAGGTCCATCAACTGGTGCCTTGGGTTTGAGCAGGATATCCTTGTTTAGTGTGGGTTGGATATATGTATAATCAAGATTTTCAATACTCTCATACAGTTTACCAAAGCTACCAACCATCCCACCCTTGGAGAGAAGCCTAATGACAGTACCAATAGGCAAAGAGAGAAGAGTGAAAAGAAAATCCACAAAATTCTTACCGGCTTCAGCAAAGAGAACCTTTTGACGCTTCACATCGATGAGGAGCTTCAGACTAACGGTATCGCCCAACTCCATTGCTGCCATTATATTAACTTTGAAAGTTGAAGAAGATGTACTGAAAAATTATGAGAACTTAAATTCCTAAAAGAATTAAAAGACCTATTTATAGACTTGTCGCTTCCTTATAATTGAAGTAAAAGACCTATTTATAGACCTGACTTTGATATTCAAAAGATTTGGACCAGCTCTTGTGGTTCTTCTCTTTTTCTTCAAGAGATGACTAGGTATGTGTTTCTTTTCTCTTGCCGAAAGGATTTTATCTATTCTTTACAGCTATAGTTTTTTCCACCTTTGAAAAGCTAGTCTTGGTCTTACTAGGTCTTTGATTAAGTCCTCACTCAAATTAGAGCTCCAGGCTCGCACTCAGATCTCAAACCTTAAAAGTTTGATCATAAAGTAATGTAGTGGGATTCTTTAGACTGATCATACTGATGATCAAATGGTTAAAATACTGATCAATTGTACATTATAACATAAAGTGATGCCTACTTAGATTCAATGGCATTTCAGTATTAGAGGCAGGGGTAAAAAAGTCTTGGGAGTCTCAGCTAAATACATAAACATCTTAGTGCACCTTAAGAGCATATGTGATGTTGGTCCGAGACCAATAAACAAATTGAAAATGAATCCACAAATTTTATGAAAACACTGATTAATCTTTGTTATTAGAACATTCAACAAGCACACTACCGAAAAAGCATATTACATAAGAAAGTGTTCATTCAGAGTCCAAACATTCGACTCCCATGAAAAAGTAACGAAATCCAAAAGCATGATCATAAAAACCCTTTACGTAGTTGCTCCAAGATATCAATGCCAATCCCAGCTTTCTTCCCAAGGAAGACATTTGTTAGGACAGATTTGGACTGCAGAGACTCCTTCAACATAGCTTCACACCCTACCAAAGCAAAATAACTTACTGATCAGTCATAAATAATTATGCATCATTCTCATACCGGTGGCAGCTTCGAATAGATCATATACTAATTCTCTCTCTGAAAATAGGGCCCTTCTAGTGAGAGATTCATTTTTTGGTCTTTTATAGGGATAGGGCATTAGACCAATTTTTGGATCATATTTTAGAATCTCAACCGTTCAGTTTTTAGGTCATAATATGTAAATGACTTATAAAAATTTTCAACCAAATTGATTGTCGTTAAGACATTCAAAATGACGATTTAAGATTATAAGTATGAACGGTTCACGTTTGACAGATTTGATTCGTCCATTGATTTAATCTAGTTTGATACCTTAACGATTACCAATTTGGCTGAAAATTTGCACAAATGATCTACACATTATGATCTAAAAATTGAACGGTTGAGATGCCGAAATGTGATCTAAAAAAGTTGGTCTAATGCCATATCCCTAGAAAAGACCAAAAAAAGGAATCTCTTAGTGGAAGGACCCTTATATATATATATATATATATATATACACACAAAACACACGGATATACCACAACCTCGTCTTCGCATAGAAATTTTTACCTCATCCATGCCAAGTTCAACAACCTTCTCTTCAAGGGCCCTAACATCCTTGATATTGAATCTGTTAAGGCGTTAAGCATAGTGATTCTTGAAATGGTGGACATGGGCTTCATCTCCAGATCATCCATTATCATGTATGTCACAACGCCTTTGACATATCCAGCAGCGCCGGCACTAGAAGTTGCTTCCGTGGTAGTTGGTTGACCGACATAAGTAGTCGGAGGTTCATGGCTTGTGAACACGATGGACATTTTTCACTGGGATTTCAGTCACGTACGGGTGGGATTTATTGTAATTATTTGAACAAGTACACAAGTAGAGCTCCTTCGAGCATTTGATTCAACGTTGTTGGCCAACTTGAGGATATTAGGTCCAGCATGGTGCCTTGGGTTTGAGCAGGATATCCTTGTTTAGTGTGGATTAGATATATGTAGGGCTGTCACTCGGTCGATTTGTTATCAACTTCAAAATCAAAATTTTCGGTTTCAAAATTGAGTTACCAATTACCAATCAAAATTTTCGGTTTTTAATTATATATACCAAATTTGGTATTACCAACTTTTGAACACCTAATTCTTTAGAATATAAATTAGAATAAACAATACTAGGTTTTTCAATCTTATAGTCGTAAACTTTGTATATATTCATCTACTTATTATAGCCCTTTTTGTATATATTATATCAAATTTTAGTCATTTTCAATAAAAAAAAATAGGTTTTTAACCATCTTTGACCAGGTTACCAAAGATAGATGTACTATTAATGTAGTATATGTAGTAATTTTCATACTATTATGAAAATTTTTATTTTTATTTCTTAATATACATGTATGTGTATTGAAAACTATAGTGTATATAGATAATCGGTAGATTTTGTATTTATCAAAAATCAAACTAACTTTTTTGGTAATTTTTTATTTCAGTTTTATCTGTCTCGGTTGCCAAAAAATCGATTTACCAAATCTAAAACATCGGTTGGTATTCGGTCGGTTTGATAATTACCAAACCAAGTGACAGCTTTAGATATATGTATAAGGGTTAAATATTGTTTACTTCCTAAACTTTTACCCAAAAAACACTTTAGTCCCTCACCTTTTCATTTCACACGTTTACTCCTCGTACTCTCAATTTTGGACCAATAGGTCCATTCTGTTACTCTCCGTCAAAAAACCCCGTTAACTAGATGACGTGGCAATCCCTACCCTATTAAAATGTCTATTATACCCTCAGTTCATTGTTTTTCTTTTTCTTAATTTTTTTTTCTTTGTTTCTTTTTCTGTTTATCTCTTATTCTTCCACTAGTAACACGCAAACCCAATAAACATCGACCTTGGCACCTCTCTCTCCTTCTTCACAGACTCAATCTTCCTCACTTCCTCACTCTTTTCTTAAACCCCTATCCTCAATTTCTCTTCCTTTCTCTTGCTACAGGTTTTCCGATGGCGAGGAGATCGTAGCCCTAGATCGGGTGGATGACGACGTTGGGTTGTCGTGACTGGTGAGAAATAGCTGCAGATCTGCAACCAAAATTGATGTAGAGACTAAATCAAAATTGATGCAGAGACAGAGGATCCACACCACCCAGGCTTCTCCAGCTCTTCCAACGTCACTTTGGATCCACGCCTTAATCCCGACCCCCATCACTGGCACCACTGCTTCGCCGCCCAAAACCCTTCTCCCTATCGTTGCTGATCTTCGCGAGTGTTCTCGATCTGGGTTTCAAGAAAAATGAGTATCTCTTGTGAGAAACATGTCAGATTTGTGAAAACTTTGATCTTTTCTGCTATGTTGGTCTGGTTTTTAGTGTTTGTTTAGTTTTTGCTTTGTGGGTTTTCTGTAAGGAGGTTTGTGGTGGAGTTCAACGACTGAGGTGTAGAAGTGGAGGAAATCGACTGCGGAGGTGTAGAAGTGGAGTAAATCGACGACGGACGTGGAGGTGGAGAAGGGGAGTGTGGTGATTGGATAGAGGAGAGAGAGAAGGGTTTGGGTGAGAGATTTCGACCTTGGAGTTGTCGAGGGTTGGCTTCTTGGGGATGGCTCCAGGGAGGAGGAGGTGGATAAGGGGACTGTGGTGATTGAATAGATGAGAGAGAAGGTTCTGGGTGCGAGATTATGGCCTTGGAGTTGCGGGGTTTCAAAGAGTCCACCGGCGTCGGATCGCATGGGGGAGAAGTAGCAGAGGGGCGAGTCGGTGGTCCGGTCGTTGAAGTTGATGGAGGAGGATTTATGGGCTTCCATTTTGGTGCTCTTGAAAAAAAAAAAAACAAACAAACAAAAAAATAATTGAAAAAAAGAGAGAGAGGAAGGCAGGGCTATAATAGGTATTTTCGTCTGAAATGGGACCCACAAAACTGAGTTAACATCAAAGGATTAGCCACTTAATTGACAATTTAATTGTAAGTTAACGGATTGGACCTATTCAGTGAGAAATTGAAAGATGAAGGAGTAAACGTGTGAAATTAAAAAGCAATGGACTGAAGTGTTTTTTAGGTAAAAATTCAGGGAATAAACAGTATTTAACCCCATGTATAATCAAGATTTTCAACACTTTACTAAGGCTACCGACCATCCCACCCTTGGAAAGAATCCTAATGACAGTACCAACTGGCAAAGAGAGAAGAGTGAAAATAAAATCCACAAAATCCTTACCGGCTTCAGCAAAGAGAACCTTTTGACACTATGAATCAATCAGGAGCTTCAGGCTAACAACACCGGAGTTAGAGGTAGCCATTGACTTAGTGAGTGGATATTAACTCGTAGGCCGAAATATGAAGCGAGTGACACTAAGCACTTGGTTCTTTAAATAGTCTTTAATTATAGACTGAGCTAATAATACGTCCAGCAAATCGAATTAGTGGATCTCAAACTATGTGACCCTGATTTGCAGCGACAAGATGCCAGATGGAGACGAAGGTAATGATGGCAGCAGCAAGTGGTATGAATTAGTATATAGCTTCAACCGCCATAAGTTTAAGGCAATGGGTTTCTTCATAATGATATTACAGGCCTAGCCTCTATTTATGTGTTAATTGGCCACCTAGCTAGTTCTTTGCATCTTATATTTCAAGAAGAAAAATAGTCCTTGCTGTAACTGACATTTGTCTTCTTATAAATTTTGGTAACTTACATTTTAAAAATATCAATACAGTATCTGAGATTCTCAACACGACTAAAGATACGTACCTAGAGCCGTTAGCTTCATTACGGTGTCTGCTAATTAACAATTTTTAAGGGTATTTTAGTCCTTTCATACCTTTTTTAAGGGTATTCTCAATCCCCAAGCTTGAACTACAAGAATCAAGATCGAATTTTTTGTTCTTGGTTACAATACAATTGAATTAGGTCACGTTAGTTGTTGGGGCACACATTTGATTGGAATTGGCTATGGTATGGATTAGAATGAAGAAAGTGTTAGAATTCTGGTGGTGCTGGAGACGACGGAGGTGCCAGCTGCTTAGTTCTTTGTTCTCTCAAGCTCTTACTTTCATAGCGCCCGAAAAATTTATTCCTTTTGTGGTTTTGGCATGTAGGTGGCTTTTGATCACCACCACAACCATTCTTGAAGAAAACCCATAAGCAAAAGCCCTTATTTCCTTCAAAATTGAGCTTGAAATTAAAACCCAGAAATTCTGAGCTCATGGAGGGAATCCACCCCACTCTGCAACAGGGTCGGTGTCTCATGCCAACTCGGCCGAGTCAACTCACTCTTGTTACCCAATTTGGGCCTCAGAGGCCCATTGCCTCCTTCTCTCTTCTCTCTCCCGGGCCTCGCCGTCCTTGTATAGAATCAAAACCCAAACCAAACTCATGCCTCTCACAACTTTCATCAAACAAGTTCTCTACACCACCATATATGCTCATCAAAGCCTTCTTCCTCCACATTCTTCTCCTCAACTTTTAGATTTGATTTTCTAGAAATTTTATGAAATTAGTATGATGATTACTTTTGTTTCTAGGTTTTGATTGATTTCAGTTCTGAATTATTTTTGTTTCTCAAAATTGCATCTTGATATCAAATTTGCATAGGTTAGAAGAATTATACATGCAAGGATTTTGGAACTTTAGGGGGGTATGTTCGGGGAGAAGGAGAACATGGATGCAGAATGTATCCCAAAATATGTGGAGTTCAATCCGAATTGGGTTGAGTTTGATATACGTATCGGCACAAACGAGAAGATGGTCATAAGTCAATATCCTTGAAGCTTCACACCATCAGTCGCTTACCTGACTGGTTTTTTAATACGGTGATTGTCACGCCCCGATTTTCAAACACAATTAATAAACAAATACAAATACATAAGGCGTGACGGTTCAGACATCAACAATAAATATCTGTAAAAATTTCAACTTAAAAAAACAAGTACATGATAATGTCTAGAACCTACAATGTCAATACATACTCATTTTTTAGAGTCATATATTACATTACACAAACTTTACAAATTAAGTTGCGTTAACAGAATTATAAGTAAATGCTCCCTCAGAGCTTACTACGAAACGGAAGTCTAAAGAAACTTAAGCAACAAAATTAGCTTCTGAACACCTACAGTTACGACCGCACAAACCCTACTTCAGCCACGGTTCCCTGACCTGCAGGATCAACCCCTACACCATTGAATAATGCACCGGGTTGCAACAACAAACCCGGTAAGCTTATGGCAGCTTGTATGAGTAAACTCCAACAACAAAATAAAAGACCAGAATACTGAAATCAAACAAAATAGTAACCCCTGCATATGATTTAGTTCAAGTAATTACATGAAGACAAACAATGATAATCCTTGCATAAAATTTAGTTCAGGAGATTATATGCAATTAAAACAATACAGAATAATGGTAATCTCTGCGTATGATTTTAGTTCAGGAGTTTACATGCACATGGAATTGCCTAAATAACACATAACCTAATTTACCCAACAATCTACTGCAAATACTTAAGGAAATATGAATTACTATAAATCTCATCGAAATCATCAATAGCATCATCACCAATCCGCAATATCAATCATAATCACCACCTTCGTTATCACCACTTTGGTTATACTATACGAAACCACACACATTAATAAGAAAATCACTATCATAACCCATACCAATTCCACACCAAATCTCCATTCTTCATAACATAAACGCATCATTTAATTTATATAATTATGTAGTCATCCACTTAGGAATGCCACTATTACCAACTATAGTTCACAATCACAAAACTCGAGAAACTCATTTTTATGCTTAAAAACTCATTTTCCATACCTGTGAACCGCAGTCTTATAAACCGTAGACGCCGATCAAGTTCATATCATTTAAAACGTTCATACCTCCCAGTATACAATTGTTCTGCCAGAATAAATGCCCCCAAAATCACCACAAACAGAGTGGCCAAGGGGTTAAAGGCCGAGTAGAAGACTAGTCCCTTCTTCTTCACAACCAGTCCCATGACATAATATGCAGCCCCCGATAGAAGAGCCTGCAAATTATGTCAAACTCATGTAAAAATTTATGAAGTGTAGCATAAGAAAAAAAAGACCATTAAAAATTTTCCTCACCCCATAAACAGCTGCGAGCAACTTGAAGTCCAAGAGTATAGACCATGCTTCCGAACTCCCCCTTTCAACCACAACAGCCTGTTAAATTTGATAATGTATTTGCTATATTCAAGCACACTTACAACTGAGTTACAATCCTGTTCTTATAGAGCTTCTATAAGATTATAATATCAACATCATAGCTGGAAAGCCTAACACCTACATGTGTGATCCAGCTGATGTGAGGCTGGAAAGGTTAGTGGGCTACAGCTCACTTAACACTCCCCCTCAAGTTGGGGAATAAATGTCTCGCATACCCAACTTGTCTAGTGAGCTGTGGAACACTTTTCCAGAAACAGCTTTGGTCAGGATATCTGCAAGTTGATCTTCAGTACGCACATATGGCATGTTAATGGTTTCTGACTCCAACTTCTCCTTGATGAAATGTCGATCCACTTCAACATGTTTTGTTCTATCATGTTGAACTGGATTGTGTGCTATATCAATGGCTGCTTTATTGTCACAATACAAATTCATAGCATACTTGGGTTTGAACCCCAAGTCTTTCATCAAATGACGAAGCCATAGCATTTCACATACTCCATGAGCCATTCCTCTGTACTCAGCTTCTGCACTGGATCTAGCAACCACTTTTTGCTTCTTGCTTCTCCACGTGACCAAGTTACCTCCCACAAAAGTAAAGTAACCTGAAGTAGACCTTCTATCAGTGATAGAACCAGCCCAATCTGCATATGTGTATCCAGCTATGTCTGTGTGGTTATTCTTGGAAAACATGATCCCTTTACCGGGATTTGTTTTCAAATACCTCAGAATTCTATGTACCGGGTGCATGTGATCTTCACTTGGTGCATGCATGAATTGACTTACAACGCTTACAGCATATGCAATATCAGGTCGTGTATATGAGAGATAAATGAGCTTGCCTACTAACCTTTGATATCTCTCTTTGTTAGTAGGCACTTGGTCTGGATATTCTGCTAATTTGTGATTTTGCTCCATCGGTGTATCTGCTGGTTGACATGCAAGTAAACCAGTCTCTATGAGTAAGTCAACCACATATTTCCTTTGAGATAGGGAAATGCCTTCTTTTGATCTAGCCACCTCAATGCCCAAGAAGTATTTCAATCCTCCAAGATCTTTCATCTCAAAAACAGATGATAGATGTGCTTCTAGTTTCTTGACTTCTTCTGGGTCATTACCTGTCACAATCATATCATTAACATAAATGATAAGTGCAGTAAGTTTATCTTTTCTGTGTTTCAGAAACAGTGTATGGTCAGAGTTGCTTTGTTTATAACCAAACTGTTTCATAGATTGGCTGAATCTCCCAAACCATGCCCTGGGAGACTGTTTTAGTCCATAAAGGGGTTTTTTCAACTTGCACACCATTCCTGCTTGTGAAGGTAGAGAATAGCCAGGAGGTAGATCCATGTAGACTTCTTCTTTCAAGTCTCCATGTAGGAAGGCATTTTTTACATCAAATTGCTTCAGAGGCCAGTCAAGGTTAGCCGCTAATGACAGTAGTACTCGAACAGTATTCATCTTGGCCACCGGTGCAAAAGTCTCTTGATAGTCAATACCATATGTCTGAGTATACCCTTTAGCAACCAACCTGGCTTTATATCTATCCAATGTACCATCAGCTGCGTACTTCAAAGTATAGATCCATCTGCACCCTACTATTCTTTTCCTTGCTGGTTTTGGCACTAGTTCCCATGTTTGACTTTTTTGCAAGGCTTCCATTTCATCTTCCATAGCTTTAGTCCACTTACGATCTGCTAGAGCATCCTGTACTTTATTTGGAATGATAATAGCAGATAAATGAAATACAAAGGACGCATATGACTTGGATAACCTATGGGATGACATGTAATTGCTTATGGGATATTTGGCCTTGGCTTTAGGATCTGGTTCATATTGAGCCTTTGGTTGACCTTTATTTTTCGAAATGGCAATTTATGACTTGGTTCCATTTCAGTGTTAGGCTCAGAATTTATATTATCATGAAATTCAAACACAGGGTTATTAATTACCTCTGGATCATCCTCAGGGAGCATTGGTGTTGATGGGATAGTAGAAGGGGAAGAAACCTCTCTTACTGGTGATTCTGGAGTTGGCAGCTGATTTCCATTTTCAACGATTCTAGAGTATGCTTCTGATGTTGGTAACTGATAGGAGCATTTTAATGCGACGTTTTAACTGCATTTCCCTACATTTCTTACGTTATTTCCTTATTAAAATCCTGTTTAGGAAAGTTTCCATTCTTTGATTGGGAAAGTTCCTATTTGTAGAAAGTTTATATTTTTGTAGTTTCTATTTATCATTTTTAGTAAGTTGCCATTTTTCATTTTAGGAAAGTTTCTATTTTTCTTATTATTTTCTATTTTTAGGACCTCCAAGCAAGTGGAAAATCTTGAGGAGGAAAATCAAAGTTGCAACCAAGTGGAAAATCTTGAGGAGGAAAATCAAAGTTGCAACCAAGTGGAAAATCTTGAGGAGGAAAATCAAAGTTGCAACCAAGTGGAAAATCTTGAGGAGGAAAATCAATTCAAGTTGAACAAGTGATAAACAAATGGGAAGATATTTTTTACAAATTTGTCTAACATATCTAGCCCTTCATTTATGTTCATCTCCACCCTCCATTCATCATTTTTTGGGCTATAAATACACTTCTCCTCTCACTCTCAAAATACATTCCTTCATCCATTCCATCTCCTTGTCTCTCCATTTCCTCTCCATATTTCTTTTTCATTCTCTAGTTTTCTTGTTCCATTCTCTAGTTGCAAAGTTCTGCGTTTTCAAGCAAGGAGAGGAAGAAGAAGAAGGAGCCGTGAAGATCATATCCTCCATCATCCACCTTGAAGGCTTGCTTCCAAGATTCAAGATCCAACCATCTAGCTCTCCATCTCCATCTCCCCTCACGGTGTAATTCATTCTTTTTCCTTGTAATGATCTTTTGTTTTCCTTGTTTGATTTCGTATGAACTTGTTTCTAGTTAACAATAATGTTTAGGGCAAAGTTTAAGCCCAATTTCTATGTTTAAATAAAGTTTTCGAATTCTATAATTGTGATTCTAAGTTGCTTATGTGAGTTTGTTCGATTAAATTTGCTTTACAGAAAACTTTTATATGTTTATCTTATTTGGGTCGACACTTATAGGATTTGCATGTAATTGGTGCTAGGTTTAAGAACATGAAATCGACTTTTCGTTTTGTGTAACTTGAATCAAAAGAAGTAAAGGTTCTGGACAAGAATCGAATTTAATTGAAGAGGATTGCAATTAGGTGGACTTTTCCATAACTAAGTTGTACACTTGAGTTGATAGCCTTTCTCTATGTCTAATGCGTTGAACATGTCATGATTGACTAGCTTTCTAGGGCTTGATTGCATGTTTGATAGGATTAATCTAGGTGCTTTCACTTAGGTTAATTAGCATTGAAAAGTAAAATATGGGAAATCATTTGCTTTCGAATGTTTCACATGATCAACTCCTCTCTCATGACTTGGAAGAACAATTAGAGGGTTTGAATCGAATTTGATTACATAGAATTGGTTTTGATCTTTGTTCCTTGCGTTCCACCCTTGTATATATGTTTTTACATTTCTTTATTTTATTTATTTTAATTTTAATTTTAAGAATCCTAATCCCCCCCTTATTTGTGTTTACTTGTATATATTTATTCTTTATTTTATTTTTGTAAATAATACTTTATTATTTTAATTCTTTATTTGTTTATACAATTGTATATATTTATATTCTTTATTTTATTTTTGTAAATAATACTTTTCTTTATTTGTTTCACAATTACAAGTGTACCCTCAATCCCCGGAATAGAACGATCCCTATTTGCTTATACTACTAACGATATTTCAGGGTTAAATTATGCGCTTGCTTTGAGCGCATCAGTAACTGGCTGCTCCTTTCAGTATTTCCATGCTCAATTCTTGTTTCTCCAGTATTTCCATGCTCTTGGATGTCCATGGGTTCCAAGGGTGGACACAAGCAATCCCTCGAAGACTGCTCTTCCTCAATATCATTCTCCCCCTGAAGAGTAGTCTTCGGGGAAAAATGTAGATCATGTTCATGGAATGTAACATCCATGGAAACATAGGTACGTTTAGTGGTTGGACTATAACACCGATATCCCTTTTGAGTGGAAGCATAGCCAATAAAGATACACTTTTCAGCACAAGCATCCAACTTAGTCCTCTGGTTTCGATGGATATGTACATAAGCTACACAACCAAAAATCTTTGGATCAAGGGCATGGGTAGGTGGTAAAGGTAAATGACTGGCAAGAGCTTGAATTGGTGTTTGTGGTGGTGGACTGGTTTCCTTAGATGTAGACTGAAGGGCTTGAGTAGGAAGTCTATTTATGAGGTAAACAGTAGTTAGGATGGCATCCCCCCAAAAAGATTCTGGCATATGAGCTCCGATCAACATGGAGCGAGCAACTTCAAGAATGTGGCGGTTCTTTCTTTCCGCCACACCATTTTGTTGAGGAGTTTGAGGACATGTGGTTTGATGAATGATGCCATGGGTAGCTAGATACTGGTGAAAGAGATGGTTCACATATTCTCCACCATTATCTGAACGAAGGACTTTAATAGGTGTTTGGAACTGAGTTCGGATCATGGCATGAAAAGTCTGAAAAACAGGGAAAACATCACTTTTATTTTTCAGCAAGTAGATCCAACTCATCCGGGTGCAATCATCGACAAATAAAACAAACCATTTAATTCCAGAGGGCGTTGGTGGACAAGGTCCCCAGACATCAGAGTGAACAAGATCAAAAGGGGCAATACTTTTAGTTGAGCTCAATGGATAGCTGACACGGTGACTCTTGCCTAAAATGCAAGTGTTGCATTTAAAGGCGGATGATTTATTATGTTGAAACAATAAAGGGAAGAGAGTTTGAAGATAACCGAATGATGGATGTCCCAATCTCTTATGCCATAATGACGCGCTCGAAGCAAGCGCGCAATTTAACCCTGAAATATCGTTAGTAGTATAAGCAAATAGGGATCGTTCTATTCCGGGGATTGAGGGTACACTTGTAATTGTGAAACAAATAAAGAAAAGTATTATTTACAAAAGTAAAATAAAGAATATAAATATATACAATTGTATAAACAAATAAAGAATTAAAATAATAAAGTATTATTTACAAAAATAAAATAAAGAATAAATATATACAAGTAAACACAAATAAGGGGGGATTAGGATTCTTAAAATTAAAATTAAAATAAATAAAATAAAGAAAACGTAAAAACATATATACAAGGGTGGAACGCAAGGAACAAAGATCAAAATCAATTCCATGTAATCAAATTCGATTCAAACCCTATAATTGTTCTTCCAAGTCATGAGAGAGGAGTTGATCATGTGAAACATTCGAAAGCAAATGATTTCCCATATTTTACTTTTCAATGCTAATTAACCTAAGCGAAAGCACCTAGATTAATCCTATCAAACATGCAATCAAGCCCTAGAAAGCTAGTCAATCATGACATGTTCAACGCATTAGACATAGAGAAAGGCTATCAACTCAAGTGTACAACTTAGTATGAATAAGTTCACCTAATTGCAATCCTCTTCAATTGAATTCGATTTTTGTCCAAAACCTTTACTACTTTGATTCAAGTTTACACAAAACGAAAAGTCGATTTCATGTTCTTAAACCTAGCACCAATTACATGCAAATCCTATAAGTGTCGACCCAAATAAGATAAACATATAAAAGTTTTCTATCAAGCAAATTCAATCGAACAAACTCACATAAGTAACTTAGAATCATAATTATGGAATTCGAAAACTTTATTTAAACATAGAAGTTGGGTTTAAACTTTACCCTTAACATTATTTGTTAACTAGAATTCATAGTTTTACAAAATCAAACAAAGAAAACAAGAGAAAGGATATAATACACCTTGAAAGATGAATGATAAAGCCTTGAGACGAAGAACTTGAAGATCCTTGAAAGCAAGCAATCTTCTAGGGACGACACAAGGGTGGATGGCGGTTGGGAAATTGATGTATTGCATGGCTTCTCTTTCTCTTGGCTTGAAAATGAAGAACAAGAAAACTAGAGAATGGAAAAGAAATATGGAGAGGAAATGGAGAGACAAGGAGATGGAATGGATGAAGGAATTGGTCTAGGAAAATGGAAAGGAAATGGAGAGACAAAGAAGATGAGATGGATGAAGGAATGTGTATAGGAAATGGTGACTAAGGAAAATGGAGAGGAAATGGTGAGACAAAGAAGATGAGATGGATGAAGGAATTTGTGTTAGAATGAGAGGAGAAGGTGTTTATATAGGGAAGAAAAAGAAGAGTGAAATGATGAGTGGAAGAAAAATAATGAAAGTGGAGTATGAAAGTGATTTGTAGAATATGGAAAAGAAAGAGAAATGATGATTACACCCTAAAACATGGAATGTTTTTGGGTGATGATGATGGTGGATTAGTGTGAGAAATGATGGAGAAAACATGATGATTACACCCTAAAACATGGAATGTTTTTGGGTGATGATGATGGTGGATTAGTGTGAGAAATGATGGAGAAAACATGATGATTACACCCTAAAACATGGAATATTTTTGGGTGATGATGATGATGGATTTCCTACTCATTTACTTCAATTTTATCTCCACCATTTGTAGGTAAGTGTGGACATAATGCTCATTTCACCATCATTTACTCCAATGTACCTAAGAAAATAGAAATTGAGTTAAAAATCGATTCGTTAAGGAATTAACTAAGCAAAATGTGAGGAATTAACTATTAAAATATCACATTAAAATGCTCCTATCACATAACCATATATGTTCTTCATTTGTGGAAGTTCTTTTTTGAATCTGATGCACTTCACTTACACGATGATTGCCAGCAGTGGTCATCTCCATGTAGTATAATCCCCCCTTCTCAATACCCCGCCCAATGATTTTCCCTGTTAGGATGTCCTGAAATATACAACACCACAGGTAAAGAATTACACAACAATAAAATTGTTTTGTTATCTGTTTGACAGACAAGAGATTATGAGATAGGGAAGGAACAAGTAACACTGTATCAAGGGTAATGGAGTCTGTAAGAGTGACAGATCCAGCACCTGTAATTGGATAGGAATCACCATTGGCATTAGTTACGCCAGACCGGCGAACTGAAGTTAAATGGTGAATATTGCTAGAGTTATTAGTCATATGGTCCGTTGCACCTGAATCTATTATCCACATATCATTCCAATTAAAGTCAGAGTTACTCGATAGCAGAGAGTAAGGTTTACCTGAAGTGGTCATGAAGGTAAAAGTGGAGTTACCAGAGTGATTCATGGGAACTGAAAAAGGTGCTTTCCTGGGTGATGTAGATGAAGAAGGCTGGAAGTTACGAACATGCGGCGGTCTGTATCGAGCAGCCATGGTTCAGTACTGACTAAATAAAGAGAAGAGAAATCGGATCCTTGGGTGTTGCCTATTGCGCAACCTTTCAGTAACTCCTTTTAATGTAGCCAGGTAGTAGAGGAACGATTTTGGCGGAGCTCAGCTCACTTGTTTAGCAGGGGACGAGACCCTTTGCTAGCACTTCTCGTATCCAATCAACCTAGACACCACATTAATTGGAAGGACCTATGTGGTTGAGCGAGTAAGCTCGACGTTACAAGGATAAAATTTCTAATTTTTTTTTTGTTGGTTTGTCAAAAAACTTGATGCCACTTTCTTTCTTTCTTCACCTGCTCATCATCATCATCATGCCCACTTTTTTTTTTTTTTTTTTTTTTTTGGGAATGTGGGAAAAAATTTAATATAAGAAAATTGAGAAAAGGGGCAAAGATTTGGTGGGTGGTATACGGCAAAAGTGGCCCTTTTTCTGTTTTTTTTTTTTTCTCTCTCTTACTTCACGTGCCTCTTGCTTTCTTCTTTTCTTCTTTTGCTTTCCATAAAGTTGTCCCCCCTTTTATCTTCCTTCACGTGTTGTTCCTTTTTTTTTCTTCTCTTCTTTTGCTTTTCTTCGTTTGTTCCCCCCTGTTCTGCTTTTCCTTTCTTCTCTCTTCCTTCACGTGTTGATACCCAAGAAAGGTTGTTCCGCCCTTTTTTTTCCTTCCTTTTTTGTTCTTCTTCTCTTCCTTTCTTCTCTCTTCTCTTCCCTTTTCTGGCCCTCGTCTCTCTCTCCTTTCTCTTCTTTCTTATGTTCTCTCTTTTTTAACCGGTGCTGGATTCAAAAAATGCTGAGTTGCAGCGATTCACAGAAAATAGAGATGGAGTATTTACTGTTAGCTCAGCAAGAGGAGCTCGCCGATTAAGCTGAGTAGGAGTTCGGAATTTGCTGTGAGGGAAGTGTGCATCAGGCGAAACGGCGTCGTTACGAGGGCGTTTACGGTCAAGAAGAGCCTTGGCGGCTCTGTAATTCCGAGAAATTCGGTTTCTTTGCTCCTCGGGTTTTTTTTCTTTTTTTCGTCCTCTTTCCTCTCTCCTTTCTCTGCCTGTTCTTCTTTTCTGGTTTTCTGGGTTGCAGGTGGTGAGCTAACGAAAGATGAGGTCGGCGGCTTGGATTGGTGATGTAGGGTCACGGGACTGCTGATGCAGGCGGCTGAGCAGACGCGGGGGGGGGGGGTGGGGGGCGTTGGCTTTGCAGGGCTGTGCTGGAGACCCGTGTGCTGGGCTAGGTACTGTGGTTAGCTGATGCAGGTATGGTTTAGAATTTCTGGTGCTGGATATAGTGAAGAATATTAGAATATTGGAATATATCACATGTTGTCTACTTTGCTTTGTCCACCTTCTGAACAAAGTTGCTGCTGCTACTGTTATACCACATGCTGTCTAGCCACTTTGCTGCTGATGTCCACGTTCCAGTACCACATGTTGTCTACTTTGCTACTTTGTATGTTGCTGTCCACGTTCCGTACACAGCTGTTATACCAACTTGCTGACTATCTTGCTGTCCTCGATGTACATAGCTTGCTGCAATCTGCTTTCATCTTCTATTTATAGTTTTAGCTTGTAATAGGTTCTTATGATGAATATATATCAGAATACAATCCACAAAGATTTGTCCTCCATTTTCTTCATGGTATTAGAGCAATCGACTCAATGAGACTAGAAAGTAATTTTATTTTTCCTTTTCCCAAAACAGAAACACCTTTGCCATTTGCTACTGATACTTTAGAAGGAGTGGACAATTTTTCAAAGTCATGCAAATTTTTTAGTTTATTTGTCATGTGATCCGTAGCTCCTGAGTCTATAATCCAATAATCATCCATAGCACAAACATTTAGAGCAGTTGAGAAGGATTTTAGAATACCTGAAGCTTCCTCATGTGAGACACAATCAGTTTCTGCAAGAAAGCCAGCAAACTTTCCAAGGAGTGCAGTGTGGTTTTCACTCCCAGTTATAGCTGGTTCTTCTTTTCCACCATGCATCTGCCTCATGTTGAGATAGGTAGCAAATTAATTAATAAGCGCAGCGGGATTGGAGGTGAAATTCATCATACTCCCAGTAGAAGAAGCATCAGCAAGTTTTGCTCTGTGTGATGGAGTACTCCAGCCTTTTTGAAGAATTTTGCCTTCTTTTGAAAACTTTGGCTTCTGCTCAGGATGGAGAATCCAACATCTGTCCTTGACATACCCAACACCTTCACAGTAAGTGCACTTCAAATCAGTTCTCTTGCCTTTGTATGTTCTCTCTTCAACTTGCCTATGATTTGAAACATAGGCTCTAGTTTCAGACAGTCTAGACTTGTTCTCCATATTCATCACCTTTTTTCGAACTTCTTCCCTTTGAATCGTAGCACATACGGTGTTGAAAGATGGAAGCTCAGAATTCATGAGAATGTGGCTTCTCAAATCTTCATAATCTGAGCTTAAACTTGCAAGGAGTTGAAAAATCTTGTCCTCCTCTGCTCTCTTTAACAAAACACTCGCCTCTGTGGTATGAGGTCTGTAAACATCTAGCTCATTCCACATGCTTGTAAGGCTACCAAGGTGTTGAACAAAGGATTTACCCTCTTGTTGTAGATCAGCAATATCTCGCTTGAGTTGAAACACTCGAGCAGCATTATTCTGATTTCCATACATCTCTTTAACATATTTCCAGAGATGCATAGAAGACTCAGAAAAACTAAAAATCTCCCTTATTCTACTCTCCATGGAATTGAGTAACCAAGACATAACAAGTTGATCCTTGCAAAGCCAAGAATCACATGTAGGGGACTTAGCTTCTGGCATATGTATAACTCCATTGATATAACCAAGCTTGGACCTTCCTCCAAGAGCAAGCCTTCCTCCAAGAGCAAGTGTAACAGCTCTAGCCCAAGAAAGATAGTTGAATTCATTCAACAAAACAGAGCTTAGACGTTGGTTCGGATTAAACTCAACATCGGAAGAAATTGAGGTTAGAAGAGAATCCTCATTTTTTGAACCAGATTTCCTAGCCATAATAAGCTGACAAGCTTGGGAACTACACAAGAACAATTACAGAATCAGGCTTTGAATTCCTGCTTTGATACCATGAAGAATCAGGCTTGTGAGCTTATTTGGCTAAAAGGTCTCCTCTCTGATTTGGGGTTCCCTAGTAGTCAACCAATGTCCCTTTTCTGTGACAATCAAGCTGCAATGCACATTGCTTCTAATCCAGTCTTTCATGAAAGAACCAAGCACATCGAGGTTGATTGTCATTATATTCGAGCTCAAGTTCAATCCAAAATTATTGATACTCATTACACTCGAAGTCATGATCAGTTAGCTGATATTTTCACCAAATCTCTCTCCACTGCTCAGTTCCATCGAATTCTTGGCAAGCTTGGCTCAATGAACCTCCTTGATCCACCTTGAGGGGGAGTTTTAGAATATTGGAATATATCACATGTTGTCTACTTTGCTTTGTCCACCTTCTGAACAAAGCTGCTGCTGCTACTGTTATACCACATGCTGTCTAGCAACTTTGCTGCTGCTGTCCACGTTCCAGTACCACATGTTGTCTACTTTGCTACTTTGTATGTTGCTGTCCACGTTCCGTACGCAGCTGTTATACCAACTTGCTGACTACCTTGCTGTCCTCGATGTACATAGCTTGCTGCAATCTTCTTTCATCTTCTATTTATAGTTTTAGCTTGTAATAGGTTCTTATGATGAATATATATCAGAATACAATCCACAAAGATTTGTCCTTCATTTTCTTCAAAGAACAGAATTGGTTCTTGGTATTTTATGGTATGAGCTTCTGCTCAATCTTTGAGCAAAAAGCTTGGTTATGGGTAATGAGTAAGATGAAGAAACAAGGTTCTTCTCTTGATATTTCTGGCAGCGGAATATGGGTATGGGTAATCTAGATTTCTAGAGGTGGGTATCGGTCTCAAGAGCAAAACTGCTCTGATACCATGTTAAATTTGATAATGTATTTGCTATATTCAAGCACACTTACAACTGAGTTACAATCCTGTTCTTATAGAGATTCTATAAGATTATAATATCAACATCATAGCTGGAAAGCCTAACACCTACATGTGTGATCCAGCTGATGTGAGGCTGGAAAGGTTAGTGGGCTACAGCTCACTTAACAGCCACCACAGCCCCTTCCACCATACCCCAGAAGCAAATCAAAGCGGTGAGAGAGAGATTGCAGGGGTAGGACTTTACTATATTGTCCTGCATGTGTGTAAATCAGATGCATGTGTCGATAACTGATAATATATATATATATATATATATATATATATATATATATATAAACTTAGATTGATTAAGAGTTGGATACACTTGCTTGTAGGACCATGAAACAGGACCAGCAGAAGTAGCTTCTTCCAGATGTCCTCGGTGTCAATTGCCCGTTTGACTTTAGCTACGAACTCTTGAATATCTCCTCCTTTTGTAAATTGCTGCTTCAGTGCCTCTGCATTGTTCCTTGCATCAATAATCTTCTCTTTCATCTCTGAAAGTCTTGTTTTCTCTGCAAGAACTTTCTTTCAACAGAATTGGTTCTTCAGGTAACATTCAGGCAATCAAGAGGGATCCACCATTCAAAATCAATTGTGGCACCTCACAAAGAAGGGTGTCAATTCGTTCTTCAGATCCTCTCCACATACCTTCCCTCAGGCTTGCCTACCTTCAGCTCCAAGGCGTATAAAACTTCAGTATACGTATAATTGAAAAAAACTTCAGTATGACATATTGAAATTGTAGACTCAATTTTTTTGAAGTACTATTGAGTTCAACTTTTTTAAACACGTACCAGTTTTATAAGGAGCAAAAATACTTGAAAGTTAAAAAAATAAACTAAAGCAATAATTAGTTAAAAAGCGTACAAAACCATAATACGAGTATGATTAAAAAAAATTCAATATGGCGTATTGTAATTCAAGTGCTTGATTACAATAATTACATTATACTTGGGTGTCATATCATTTTCTTCATGTTTTGTCACATTTCAAAAATATTATAAAGTAAAAGCAAGAATTGAGAGTAGATTATTAGTTATTTTTTTTACAAAAATAATGTTTTATATATATGTATTTTTGATTTCGTTTTTTTTTTACTACTTGTCGAATTATACACGTATAATTCAAACGTAAAAATTTGCCGTATCACCTTTATTTGACCGAACATTTGACCGTATCATTAGATAAGGTAAACGGAATAATACACGTACATATTTTTGTCAAATTATATGCGTCCCGTTTTTTACTAACTATGCCCATCACCAATAGCAACAGTTCACCATCCCAAGCTTTTAAGTGTAATAATGAATAAACAGAAGGCCATAAGCTTCTTTTGCACTATCCCGTCCGACTTTGATATCATGAAAAATAAGGGAAGAAACATGTCCCCTGAATTCCAACCTCAAGAGCTAAAGCCTTAAGCTCATCTATTATCCCTTTCCATGCTTTCAATCCGTCCACCACATCCGGCCATGAAATTGATCCTCTCCTGCAGACTTGAATTTGTCCAAGCTTTCTCTTTTGGTGCGCAGTTTTTCAGTAGCAAGTTGGACTATCTCATTGCCATAACCATTTTTTGCCAGTGCATCCCTGTATTCTTTAGAACCATTCCCAGATACCTCAGATTCATACTCCAGCCGGTTCTCAATGAACATGGTCTCCAAGCTCAATTCCTACAGCTTACATTGAGGAACAAATGCATCATCGAGAAAGCTGGTGAAGAAGGATTCCTGAGCTTTATGAAGACTCTCCAACTGGATGAGCAAAGCAGCGTCAAGCACAACACCTGAAATGGGAGATACCCTACTGACATTGAGATACAAATTAATAAAAACCATGTATGAACCCTGCTTCTAAATCGGATGGCAGAGTTTAAGAAAACCAAACCCTGAGTTCAACAATGTAAATCCAGTACTGCATAAAAGCACAACATTCTACCATTTCTATGAAAAAACAAAATTCTTCCTCAACATTTTATTCTTCCTTATTTTGCACATCATTATCACATATATAGCATACTAATTTACATGACGTTTAGTAAATGTCATTGAATATCTTTCCATGACGTTTTGCAAATGTCATAAAAATGTTTACCATGATGATTTCAAAAAGTCATTAGAAGGTCTATGACATTTAGTAAACTTTCTATGACATTTTCTAACTGTCATAGAACTTTTTATGACATGTTCTAACCGTCATGCAAATATGGTTTATGACGTTTTCTAACTGTCATTGAAATACTTTCTATGACATTTTCTAACAGTTATGAAAATATGTTCTATGATGTTTTCAAACTGTCATGGAAATACTTTCTATGACGTTTTCTAACTATCATGAACATACTTTCTATGACGTTTTTGAATCGTCATCGATTCATGTCACATAAGCAAGGGTACAGATATAGGTTTTCGAAATTGTTCTTCCACCTCTCATTTGCAATCAGCTGCTTGTTCAGCAAATCGAAGAGCTCTCTCGCCATTACCAAAAGCTTTAAGGAGGAGGCGAATGGGAAATTGAAACCAACGTCGAGGAGAAGAGAGTGTGAGAAAGAGAATAGAAGAACTCGCGGGTCTGTGACTCCTAACCCGCTCTCGAGTATATTATCAAAAAAGAAAAGAAAAACCATGACAAAAATGAAACGGGCCGGAAGGAGGCCCAAAATCAATTTTCTTCTGTCAAACCCAAAGCGGAAGCCCAAAATATTACCACTATTTTGATGCAATTGCAATAAATTAAAACAGAAAATGCTTCCAGAGTGGCCAAGCAAACCTTGTATTATTGATCATAGAGAATCCTTGAAGATAAAGAAAGATCAAAACCTTTCACATGCCTTAAGGACATGGACAGACAGTACTGTATAAAAATCTGTGCAAGTAAAAGTCATTGTTTGGTTTCCGATAGATATGGACAGGCTTGAATCAGTTTAATCAATTGGCTCAGGCTGCAGCGCTTTGTGCACAAGCTCAGACTGTTCCTTGAGATGAACGTCATAGAAACCAGTTGCTGTGGAAGCAGATGGAGGACGACCAACATATTTGATATCATCAGCAGTTCCTCTGCTCACTGACTTCATGGCAGTGCATAGTCGAGGTGAGATGTAGCTGTACGCACCCATGTTCATCGGCTCTTCCTGGCACCAAACTATCTCAGCATCTGAAGGAATCAAACAACGATATATGTTAAAACTCACAATATCAATTCCAAGAACACAAAATATCAATCCAACTCGAGCATAGACTTGTAATTTGTGTTCGCACAATTATTTTGAAAAACAAAATTCTAGTAAAAATATCTATAACCTTGCTTGTCTCTGGCTTTAGAGTGGATGGATTACTAGTCTTGTCACCTTCCTGAACCCTCATACTTAACCTATTCCATTGACTAACTGACACATACACAAATTTTTCTTCCAATGCAGAAGTGAGGTAGGAATTATTGCTATTCTGAACAACTCACAGATGTTCAAGATTTGAGAAACAGGGTACAAGATTTAGGAAAATGCTGAATCTACCAAGGTTTCTACAGTTTTAGTTTAGAAGACATAACAAACTTCATACCACAACACCTTGCACATGTTGCAGGTGGATTTTCAGAAGTTGATACCACACCACTACATATGCTGCCACATTGCTAGTTAATAGTGATTATGATGTGAATGCAATAAACAAATTCAAAATTTCAAATATACCAAATCAACAAGGGAAATGGATCATATTTTAAATTAGGAAATGGCTCGTATCTTGACAAAGGGGAAAGAGAAAAGCCCCCGTGTTTCCATAATCATATTAGTCGCTGTTCAAAATGCATGTTCAAAGTACTTACTAGGATATCGCTTCAGCTCTCGCTGAATGAGGTTATATGGCAAGGGGCAAAGCTGTTCCACTCTACATATTGCAACATCCTTCACATTAGTCTGTCTTCGCTCTTCATCAAGCTCATAGTAAATCTGCATGCACGGAAGATGAGAATACAGAACACGCCACAAGATATAATAAACTTGTTCTTCCTTGGTTAAGGTAAAATGTATTTATAGTAGTCAGCACAGTATGTATGATCTATTCCTGTCAGGTTCCATTCTATTCATCTTCCAGGGCCTGATTAACAAAAGCATACTGATTTTATTGTTTTTGCCAAATAAAGCTTATTGATTACTTTACTGGAAAAAAGTAATTTACCTAGAAGTCAATATGATGTATGCAACAGAAGCCAACATGATGCATACCAATGAAAATATGGTACACATATGCAGGGACACAATACCTTTCCGGAGCAAAGAACAAGCCGTCTAATACCCTCCTCCAGATCAGAGTGATCATTCTGGTCCTTTATAAGGCGCTTAAATCTGGTCCCCTGCTTGTCAAAACCTGGGTGGCCTTCAACATCATCAAACTCGGATAAATTTGATTTGCAGTCTTTGTGTCGGAGCAAGTTTTTAGGAGCCATCACAACAAGAGGCTTGCGGAACTCCCTGTTTATCTAAGTAATGGGCCAAAAAAATAAAAATAAGAACATGCACAAACTTTTCCCAATGCTGAACAATACTCATAACGGACTTTACTACCTGACGACGCAGGACATGGAAATAATTAGCAGGAGTTGTCACATTCACAACCTGCCAATTACATTCCTGAATTTGCTTCCGATGTGTATGATCCATCTCAGGTATGAGGTAAGGATTGTCATCACTCATCTGTCATGGCATTAATGGAAATTTGTATTAGATGAGGATCCATACCAGAGACTACTGTCAAATGGGAAATGAGGAGGGGGGAACATACGATTACCTGAAGAAATCGCTCCAATCGGGCACTTGAATGTTCAGGTCCCTGACCAGCATAACTGTGTGGAAGCAGTACAACAAGCCCAGTTTGACGAAGCCACTTTGACTCCCCACTGCTCAAAAACTGATCAAATATAACTTGAGCTCCATTGGCAAAATCACCAAATTGAGCTTCCCAAAGTACCAACGCATTTGGATTCTCCATCGAGTAACCCAATTCAAACCCAAGAACACCAAACTCCGAAAGTGAGCTGCATATACAGTCACAATTAGCTAATGTAGAGACAAATTTAAACACGACCACCATTTCTAACAAGCACTATTCAGTGTGTCATAAGTCACTAATCATGTTCTCCAATGTTATCAGGTCCTCAAAGGGGAGAAAACTTGGGTCCAATTTTATTTGGACCTAGCAATCCAAATTCTCATTTATATTTGGTGTTGCCAAAACCATATATTTCTTTGACAACCACAGGAGAGAACTTCATGTATTTGTTTGACGGCCACATGAGAGAACTTTGATGGACCTAAGCATTGTCCCTTTCATACCACATTCTAGGACAGGAACGAGGGATATATGGTTTACATATGTGCAATTTCTGATTAGCATGCTGAGCACAGGAAAATACACCAAAGAAAAGCACCAAGATGTATTAAACTGAAAGGGGGATATTAGAATAGAATGTTATGCACCGGAATATACATTCAGAGGAGCTGTCCTGGCCAAACCTTCACCATTTTCTTAGTTTAATAAACTAATAAAGGAACGTAAACTTATCTCACTATGAATTCTAGGTCTTTCTGTTAAAGCACAATACACATTGTACCAGTGATAAACCACACAACAAAGAAGGATCACAATCTTTCTTTTAAAATGAACATAATTATATCAACCTAAGCACAAAGTTAACACTACAGTGGTCCTTAAGGAAGAGAACACAAAAAGGAAACAAGAAAAATCACTCATTACCTGTTGCTAACTGTAAACAATTCCTCATCTTGGTTCGCCATAACATGGTCCAGAGGGCAATACTTGTCCCCTGTTTCCTGGTCATGAAGTACAGAATGCCGATGACTAAACGTACCTCTCTCAACATCCTGACCACTCAGTCGAACATGGTTACCTTCTACAAGCAGTGTAGCAAAGGCAAGTGCTTCTGCAACTGCCCAATCAATACCTTCACCAGTCTCAATCATTTCTGCACGTTCTCCATATACCTTCTTTACTGCTCTATGAGGTTTAAAATTTTCTGGTAAAAATGTGATTGCTTTGCCAACATTCTTCAAAATCTCTGGTTTTACCCTGAACAAGAGCATAAGAAATTCCTTAAAATTAGAATGACTAAGAAAATAAGAAACTGCGAAGCTTACGTGAAATTGATAGAAAAAAAGTATTATACCCAGTGTTCCGGATACGAGAAAGTTGTTCAGGTGACTTGAATCCAGTCCAATGAGATGCAAGCCAATCCCTTCTTTGAGGAACATAATCTTTGCTAGCTAAGAACTCTTCGTTTAGAATCTTATTAACTTTGCTCTGTATCCTCTCAATATCTTCTTGGTTCACTTGTCCAGATTCTAAAAGTTTGTTTGTGTAAATAGTTAGAGGGTTCGGATGATTTTTAATAACCTGTAACCAACCAATTAAGTGAAATAAGAATGTCAGGACTCCGCTTTACCCATTTCAAGAGCTGCACTACGGTAATAGCAGGAAGCCATAGAGTGAAATTTTTATGAAATTTATGATGAGAAGTTTTAACAAATGGGAAATAAGGGATAACCTGGTACATTTTAGGCTGCGTAAATGATGGCTCATCTAACTCATTATGCCCAAATCGACGATAACACACTAAATCAACTACAACATCAGAATGGAATGTCTGGCGCCACTCAGCTGCAAGCTCACAGACATGAACAACTGCCTCCATGTCATCAGCATTTACATGGAAAATAGGGACATTCAAGGCTTTAGCAACATCAGTGCAATACTCTGAAGATCTGCCGGACATTGGATCAGTTGTGAAGGCAACTTGGTTATTCACTACAATGTGTATAGTCCCACCAGTGGTGTAATTAGGAAGAGCACTAAGATGCAGAGTCTCGTAGACCACTCCTTGTCCGGCAAAGCTACCATCTCCATGAATCAAAACTGCCATATTCTTGGTCCTGTCCAAATCATTTGAATAAAATTGCTTTGCTCTTGTTTTTCCAACAACAACTGGATCCACAGCTTCCAAGTGACTTGGATTTGCAACCAAAGATAGATGAAGTCTTTTCCCACCTCTAGTGGGTCGATCATAGGAAGTTCCCAAGTGATACTTGACATCACCAGTCCCTGAGTACAGCCCATCTTCATCCACAGGCTTTGTACCACCACTGAATTCACTGAATATCTGCCGCAAAGGTTTTCGGACCACATTACCCAATACATTCAGTCTTCCTCTATGAGGCATTCCAATGACTATGCTCTCAACCCCAAGATCTGCTGCCCTATCAAACATCTCCTTCATGCCAGGAATGAGAGTTTCGCAACCTTCTAGCCCAAACCTCTTTGCTGTTTTCCACTTAGAGTGCAAGAAGTTCTCAAACTGTGTACTCCAAATAAGCCTGTCAAGAAAAACCTCACGGCGCTGCCCATTGTATTGCATCATTGTTGGAGTCTCAATCTTTTCTCTCAACCAGTTACATTTGTTACGATCCGCAATGTGCATATACTCATACCCAATGCTCCCACAGTAAGCCTGCTCTAGCCGGGTCAATATGGACCTAAGGGTCTGCACCGGACGATTCTCAGCCAGAAACCCAGCTATCCTCCAAACCCCTAAAAAGAACTCCCTATCAAGATCAGCCTCAGTAAACCCATATGAAGCAGGGTCCAACTCATCTGGGACTTTCCTCTCCTGCAATGCCAAAGGATCCAATTTAGCTTTCATATGACCTGTAACCTGATAAGCCCTCACAAGCAACAACAAACGCATACTCTCTTGAATGGTCTGCCCCGAAACTCCAGGGGAGGTAGAGGCCTGCCCCACAAAATTCCTAAAGAAATTATCCCAGGATTCATCAACACTGCTGGGATCAGCCTCCCAGGCCCTCTGAAGCCCCTCTAAATAAACACTATTGCTTCCATCCAAGAAACTATCAGTCAGCTTCGAAAGCGGCACCGGCCGAGGAACCGGGGCAGCCCCTGCCTTGGAATACATGCACATTGTGGTTTGCAAGTATTGATTTTGCAAAGGAACTACATGCCTATTCGATAGTGATCTCCTAATGGCAAACTTTGCCACACTAGACCCTGCTCTAAACCACCTCATATCTGCCAACCAAAGCAAAGCTTCAAAATTTAATCCAACAAAACCAGAAATATCACCTCCCCAAAATCAAACCTCAATCATAATGGACTATGTTCTTGATCACTGCATCAAAACCCTGTAAATTAAGAACTGGAATAAGCAAAATTGAACAATCACAACCTAAAACATTCCTACATTTACATATGTATATGCATTAATATAAGTACCTGAAAGGCTGAAACTGGTTAGGATTCCTCCTCCTTTTTCGCCATAATTGTTTACATCGTGAACGACTATCCGATCTTTTTTCTAGGAGACTGACAAAAAAAAAAAAAAAATTAATTCCCCAATATTTTCTCTGTTACAAGATTTCAATTTTACCCTTCAACAAAATCTCAGACCTTTAGCATAGCAAACTCCTTCTTCTTCTTGTTCTTGTTCTTCTTTTTCATCTTTACAGAGATACCCAGAAACTCCAAAGCTTCAAATCGTCAGAGTTTCAAAACCAACCCCTGTTTCCAATTAGCTCCAAAACCAAAACCCATGTGGCGTTTCTGGTTTTGACTCAATTTGTCTCCCTGCTAAATCCCTTTGCGTTCTTGCTCGATATCAAAGGTCTCTCGGTCCTTTTCAATTCCGCCGGTGCAGGACTTTTGGTTGAAGGAGATTTTGGGTCCGGCGGTGCTGTGCATGTTGTCCGACGGCGGAGGTGAGCTTGAACCATTGGTTTTGAGGATCACCGGCGACACGAGCTCTCTAGCTGCTCACCACTCGACGCACACTATGGAAACAACGATCACAGTACACACAACTATAAACTAAAGAGGGTAAACTTGAGAATTCCCGCCTTATTCTTTTTATTTTCTTTTTATTTTTTCAGTTTTCTTTTTTACTTTTTTTTTTCTTTTTCCTTTTTATAGCCTTATTTAACTTACCGGTCAGCTAAATGAGCTTTAATAGCCCTTCAATTTATATTTTATTTCATTCTCCACCACATTTTGGTCATCTCTTTCGTGTAAGTGAACTTACAATACTGTTCATATGGTCAGTTATTGATCAAGAATATCTTGCTCAACCATCCTCAGATTAATGTAAATTCAACGGTGAAAATAATTATATTTAAGTTGAGTTGTCTTATTTTCCACGGTTAGATTTGCATCCAATAACGATTAAGCATAATTTGCATGGTCAATTACTGATTAGGTGAACATCACTGAACTTATGTCATCTTTTGAATAAAATTTCACTTTCTTCTAGAGAAACAAAAAGCAATTGCAAAATTAAAGTCTCTGTTGAGACTAGATAGTAGAGAGGCAATATCTTCATGAACTGTACTTTATAATGATGTTTGTTTCTTAGTAGATTTTGAACCAATAGGAGAGAATATGATTCAAACATAATAGGAGAAACACCCGATTGAATTGCCAAAGAGCAAGCAAGAAGATTAACTGATGCTTTTGCAATTTTTGGAGAAGACACATCACAAATTTTGGTGCAAATTCCACCAACAATATAATAGCTCGTCTATAGAATCATACACAGTTAGCAATGAAATCACTCTCATTCAAGTGTACAAGTTATATTAATTCTATATGAGATTGTTGAACGAGCCTGGAGGATTTAGGGTTTCTCTCACTAGACTCTACAGAATAACTAGAATGAATATACAATTACAATCCTAGGTTCATGGAAATTCCCATGCTTCTAGTGAACTTATATGTGCATTATTGTATGCAGTGATGATTTTGGTTGTGAAGATTGGTGATTCCGTTTCGACCAATAGCTTCAATGTAAACTACTCTATTGAAATCTGCTATGCTAGCACAAAATGAAAGTTTTGGACGGTTTGTAGCAATTCAATAAGAATTCAACATAATGAGTAAGTAATTATGAGATTCAATTTTAACATCTTGGTTCAAGGTCGGACGTTTGCAATGTTATAATTAATTCTCCAACCTTTACATTAGATTGAATCTGAAAAGATATAGTTTCCAATTTACTTTACAAAAACGTAGGTAAATTAATACAGGTTTGCTAGATGTGTACGTGAAAAGAAGGCAAAAGATTTTGGGGCCTGATTGGAGAAGGGTAGAGTGGTAGGGAAAGGAAAACTTTATAATCGTTTGGAAAAGAAAAGGAAAGGGTAGTTCTAGCTAATCCCAATCTACCATTCGAAGTCAATTGACAACTCTATAAACCTGATCGAGCTGAATGCAACATTTCTTTTACTAATTTTGAGTAACATCAATATTCTGATACTTTTTTAGGGAAATGGAATCGCTGAATGTTTATCTGCTCCATGCTTGATTTATATACTTCGCATTATATTCATTAATTCTTATGTTCAACAATTTGATTAATTAAATATTTAAGAACAATCGCATTAGCCGTTATTTAAAAAAAAATACTTCACAGTATTTATTTATTTTTTATTTATTCTTTTCATATTTTATTCTTTATGTTCTATGTTCTATAATTTGGTCTAGAAAAGAAGAGTCAAGTGGGGAACTGAGAGGACATAAACGAGACGAGATATCTTGAACAAGGCACCCAAAGGGAGTAGGATTGTTCAAAGCAATCAGATTGAGTTGGTAGCACACCAGGGAGAAGGCAAGAGGAAACTATACTAACCCTCACAACTTGCAGCTATTTGTACTCTTATTATCAAGGGACTAGTGTTGCATTTTTAAGAGTAAATATATATGGAACATGCGAATTTCAAATAACAAATAAATTCATATGATGATCATGTGACACGTCCAAACATGCTAAACTATGTTAATTTTTATTCTTATTCAAATTCTTTCATTCCATGAAGTCACTGTTGATAAAGCATAATTGTCAAAATGGTATTCCAATTAATAGAACTAAAAAAAAAAAAAAAAAAAAAACAGTGCTGAAATTCCGAAATTTTTTTCATGAATTATGATATATTAGATTTTTTCACGACTCCAAAGGTATGTTCACAGATATACAACAGACGTGAGACCAGGGTGCATTATTGTCAGGATCAGTATATTTGAAGAATATGGATAAACAATATGAGCAGTAAAATGGGTTGAATTGAAGACAATTAAATTTTTTTTTTTTTTTTAAAAGACAATTAAATTAGGCAAGGGAAACACCTAAAGCCTTTTCTTGATAAAGAAGCAAACCTGATTATCTATCTACATCAAGGCAAGCATCCACACAGATGCAATGACCACAAAGGGTAGAAATTGTCATGTCATAAATTTCACAATGAGGAAAAACAAAGTTAATATTAATCCCTGGTAGTGGAGACTTAGATCTAACTGAGGCGCCCACCATCTAGTCGATTTCACCTTAAACCCAACCTCAGTGCAATCAAATGAGCCTTTGCTTTGTTCTACTAACCACAGCACGATGATTTTTGTGCTGCTTGACCACCTTCATTGCCTAGTTCATTCATCTTGAGTGCTTGCGGCTGAAACCATAAGAAAAGAGGGGTCCATCAACATTTGAGAGAACACTTGTGGAAAGAAAGGCTTCCCAATTTGGATGGCATAAAACTACTGATTTGGGAGAGAGAGAGGAGAGGTGGGGGGTGGCACAAGGTCAATATTTATTTCTTATTGATAGGAAATAAAGACACACCTCAGTGCCCCTGGCATCAGATTCTGCAAGTCTCTGCTTGATATCCCTGGCTATTGAAAAGAAAACCTCCTCCACATTCAAGTTTGTCTTTGCACTCTGCAGCAGAACATATTCTCTCAATAGAAGCAACTCTCAAGCACTAATGTAGACACCAAATCTAAGGCATAGATTGCTACTTACAGTTTCAAAGAACTTGATACCATACTCATCAGCAAGAGCTTGACCTTTAGATGCTGGCACGGCCTAAACACATAAACAGTTTCATTGATAAACCACGGCAGTGCGCATATACAACAAATACATGAAGATCAGGCGAGCAAGCTAGCACCCTCATGTCAAATCAAACAGATGATCAACCAAATGTCCATATTTTATGTAAGGGAGAAAATACAAGTTACACACCCTTTTGCTTTCATCCATATCAGCCTTGTTTCCCACCAGTACCTTGTTGACATTGTCAGAAGCATGTTGTTCAATGTTACGAATCCAGTTCCTAATGTCTGCAAATGAAAGGCTAGTAATTATAAGTGCTACATGTCAATCCATTATAACTTTGAAAATTTCAAAACAGAATATGAAAGGGACAGGCTATCAAAGTATTAGAAATTACTGTTGAAAGATGACTCATCAGTTACATCATACACCAACAAAATACCCATGGCTCCTCGATAGTAAGCTGCAGAGCATAACACAACTACATGAGAAAAGTCCTGCACAACACTTCTAAATCAAAATCACTTATAGACTGACCGAGTACAACCACCGGACTGACCTAGTACATCATAAACCACCTATACATAATCAAGTTTCTCATAAAGGGGCCCAGGGATCTACATAGTTGGTCAAACTGCATCTGAATCAACACTTCTCTATCTAGGTTACAAAAGTTTATTTTCTTGGTTCCTTTTGTAAACTTCAGGTTCCCCCATTTCAAGTAAGGCAGTAGTACTTGCTGTGCAAGTTCCATTGAAAATCAACTTTGTAAAATCTTAAACATACACCTGTCGTGATTGTCCGGAACCGTTCCTGACCAGCTGTGTCCCAGATTTGCAACTTAATTCGTTTGCCATCAAGATCAATGGTTCTTATCTTGAAGTCAATTCTGTCAAGAAAAGATCATTATCTAAGAGATGTTAAATAAGGATCTCCATGAAGCTTCTAGTTTGTCTAACTATAATACATTCAAAAGAAAACACACTTCAATTCATAATGCCATATTTTCATAGTCTATAAGCCTAAATCATGATCCAATTGACTTAATGTGATGTCAACATTTCATATGCTAAAGAGTTTCTGAATACAAAATGTCCAAAGTTTCTAAGAATACAAACCCAATAGTGGTAATGAAACTGGTTGTGAAGGAGCCATCAGAGAATCGTAAAAGCAGGCAACTCTTTCCAACACCTGAATTTAGGTAGTATTGTTAGTCATTCAGAACCAAAAGCTTCATGGATGAGAATAAGCATGTCTCCCAGGGAAAAAAGAAATTAGGAAGTACTTAATTCCTGATACTTCACAATTACACGAAAATCAAATTCCATATCATTATTATCCATCTCAGATAATTTTCAAAATGAACCCTCTCAAAGCAATAAACCCCCTTTGATGCCAAAACCATGACCTCCGACGCTTATACTTAAATCCACCTAATTAAATATATACCTTTTTCCTGAAACACAAACACTAAATGCTCAGGATAAAGGGTGAGTCAAACATTACTCATCACAATTCATTTCATTTGCAAAAGTAAACA